>NW_006921865.1:1511343-1521506 GCF_000298275.1 Orycteropus afer afer | reverse complement strand
TTTTCTTTGTTGAAGAGGGTCTGTGCAATCCTTCTGCCTAGTCCGCCATCTTGCCCCGCCTCCTCTTCTTGTCTTTTAAATGACCTTTTGCTTTGTTCATGGATGTTGTTCTTGATGTCATCCCACAATTCCTCTGGTTTTCGGTCATTGGTGTTCAGTGCATCAAATCTATTCTTTAAATGGTCTCTAAATTCTGGAGTGATATTATCAAGGTCATATTTTGGCTCTTGTGGACTTGTCTTAATTATCTTTAACTTGAACATGCATATGAGCCGTTGATGATTGTTCCACAGTCAGATCCTGGCCTTGTTTTGGCCAAAGATATTGAACTTCTCCATAGCCTCTTGCCACAGATGTAGTCAGTCTGACTCCTGTGTATTCCATCTGGTGAACTTCACGTGTACAGTCATCACTTATGTTGTTGAAAAAAAGTATTTGCAATGAATGTCATTTGTCTTGCAAAATTCTATCATGTGATCTACAGCATTATTTCTATCACCAAGGCCATATTTTCCAACTATTGGTAACTCTTCTTTGTTTCCAACTTTTGCATTCCAGTCCCCAGTGATAATCAACACATCTTGGTTGCATGTTCGGTCAATTTCAGACTGCAGATGTTGGTAGAAATCTTCAATTTTGTCATCTTTGGCCTTGGTGTTTGGTGTGTAAATTTGAATAACAATAGTATTAAGTGGTCTTCCTTGTAGGCATATGGATATTATCCTATCATTGACAACACTGTACCTCAGGACAGCTCTTGAAACATTCTTTGTGACGATGAATGCCACACCATTCCTCTTCAATTTGTCATCCCTGGCATAGAAGATCATATGGTTGTCTGATTAAAAATGGCTAAAATCAGTACATTTCAGTACTAATACCTAGGATATCAATCTTTGTATGTTCCATTTCATTTTTGACAACTTCCAGTTTTCCTAGATTTATATTCATACATTCCATGCCCCAACTATTAATGAATGTTTGCATCTGTTTCTACTCATTTTGAGTTGTTCCACATGGAGGTCCTGAAAGCCTTATTCTAGCCATATGGTTAAGGTCATCTCTACTCTGAGGAGACAGCTCTTCCCCAGTCAAATTTTGAGTGCCTTCCCACCTGATGGGCCCATCTTCCTGCACTATATCGGTCAATGTTTCAGGGCTATTCATAAAGTTTTCCAGTAATATATCAGATAGTGTGTCACTGTTATTCATAAGGTTTTAATTGGCCAATTGTTTGAAAATTGGGTTGCCTCTTCTTTCTTCTGTATCTGTCTTAGCCTGGAAGCTCCACTGAAACCTGTCTGCCATGGGTAATCCTGCTGGCATTTTGCAACACCGGTGGCATAGCTTCCAGTCACATAGCAACACTTAAGCCACCACAGGACAACAAACTGACAGACAAGTTTGTCTCCCTTAGTTGTTCCTAACCCCTCTGCACCCACCTACTTTGTGCCCCAGCCTTAAAATAGAGCCATCCCCAAGCAAAAGCAGCCCCAAACCCTATACCCACCTACCTTGGGCCCCAGCCATAAAAGAGTCACCCCCAAGTGATAAATAGCCCCTGAGCCCCACGTCCAGGGACCTCAGGCCTCAGCCTAAAAACAGAGCTGCTCCCAAGTGAATTATTACTATTGGGATAATGTTTTGTTGGGGAAGAGGAATGTACATATGATTTTAAGGAGAAAAAGAAATTTGATAAAGTTTCTAACCATTCAAGAAGGATTTCTTTCTGTATGCTTTATGAAAAGAGATGGTTGTATTAAATTATCAAAATAGATATCTCTGCAGAGAGTTTATTCCACTAGATATATGTGGATAATTTTTTAAAAAATAATGTAACAGTTTATATGCTTAAAATGTTTATTTACAATATGCCAGAAATTATATCCTTTTACTATTTAAACAAGATGAAATAATTTAGATGTTAATTTAGTAATGTGAAAGAGGTATTTTTTTTTCTCAAAAATCTTTTAATGCATGCTATGCAAGCATGACCCTTAAACATATACACCAGGCTATGGAAGGTTGGGCAATCCTACTTCCGTAGTGATACTGCCTCGGAAACCCAAGGAGGGGTCGCTATGAGTTGGGGCCGACTCGACGGCAAATAACAACAACAACAACAACAACATGCAGAGCTAAAGCAGCAAGGCAGAAATGATTCCTATGGTAAGATTCCATTTATGTAAGTTCATAGTCAAGCAACCTGAGATATATTGCTTATTGTTGTTGTTGTTATGTGCCCTGGAGTCAGACCTGACTCATAGCGACCCCTCCTTGGGTTTCCGAGGCAGTATCACTACGGAAGTAGATTGCCCCATCTTCCTTCCGAGGAGTGGCTGGTGGGTTTGAACCGCCAGCCTTCTGGTTAGCAGTCAAATGCCTTAGGCATTGCTTAAGGATATAATAAATTATATCATCACTCCCAACAATTCAATCCCTTTTCCCTGTAAGAGGATTACCCAGTGCCATGTGACTTGCTATAGCATAGTGCCTAAGGCACTTGACTGCTAACCAAAAGGCTGGCGGTTCAAACCCACCAGCCACTCCTCAGAAGGAAGGTTGGGCAATCTACTTCCATAGTGATACTGCCTTGGTAACACAAGGAGGGGTTGGATCCGACTCAACGACTCATAACAACAACAACATGTGACTTGCACTATTTCCCTAAGGAATTTATATCCTCAGCCCGTTGACTTGCAACTTTGCCATGTGACATGCTTGGGCCAATTTAAAGAGCAGACATAGTGCTTCTCATGTTCAATCAGATGCTATGAGAAACATCAAGAGTTTCTGTCAGTTCTATTATTTCTTGAAGTCCCAAAAGGAACTGTTCTTTCAATCTGGGTATTGGAATGGAGAGGCCCATAGAAAATATCCTAAGCTGATCATCAATCCTCACTGATGCAAAAAATACATCTGTTTTTGTAAGCCATTGAAATGTTATTGTTCATAAGGGTGGTAAAGCTAACTAACAGGATGCAGTATACCTAGTAAAACTTTCATGTATAGAAAGAAAATAACTGTTACAAACAGGAGGACAGTGGAGAGGGAAGAAACTGTGATCCAGAACAGGTATAGAGAGACTTGGGATGGTAGCATTGTTATAATTGTTGATCTTAATTGCAGCTATAGAGGTGCATGCTTTATAATAATTCATTAAACTATCCACCAATATTCCATGTATTTTCTGTACTTCATTTTTCTCATTGAAAATATAAAAAAGACCAAAAAAAACTTTTTTTAAGGATTTATGATTGTCCTTTGCTGAATGTGCCTCAAATATAAACTACTCTATAACCCTATCATTCTTTTTATTATTTGAATATTAAGCATACAGATAGCATCATTTGATACCTTTTTATAGTAAATAACTAATTTGTCCTTGGAAAATTCATCAAGCTCTGAAATGCCATCTTAAATCAGATAAAACAGATGTGTATACTAATCTAAGTAAAATTGATTAATCACACTTTTTTTCCTTCTCATTAATTCATGAAGTAAGTATGTAGGTAAGTATGTAAGTGCTCTACATACATGTAGAGTTATGGAAACAACAAACAAAATAAAGTGCTTACTATCGTAAGTAGCATAGTGCCTAAGGTATCTGACTGCTAACCAGAAGGCTAGTGGTTAAAACCCACCAACTACTCAGAAGGAGCTCTGGTAGCATAGTGCCTAAGGCACTTGACTGCTAACCAGAAGGCTGGCGGTTCAAACCCACCAGCCACTCCTCGGAAGGAAGGTTGGGCAATCCTACTTCCATAGTGATACTGCCTCGGAAACCCAAGGAGGGGTCGCTATGAGTCGGGGCCGACTCGATGGCAAATAACAGCAACGACAACAACAACAACTCAGAAGGAAGATTAGTCAATCTACCTCTGTAGTGATACCACCTCGGAAACCCAAGAAGGAGTCATTATGAATCAGATCCAACTCAACAGCAGTGAGTATCATAAGTCAATACTTTTAAATATCCATATATGAAGTGTTATATATATTATGCATGAGCTGTTATATATGTTAAATATGCATAAAAACAAATATATATAAAAACTGCTAAAGAGTAAAGATGTCTGTTTCAACACTAAGGTGCAACTGACTCAAACCATGGTATTTTCAATCACCTCATAAGCATGTGAAACCTGTGAATGAATAAGGAACACTGAAGAAGAATGGTTGCGTTTGATTTATGGTTTTAGCAAAGAACACTGAATGTACTATGGACTGCCAGAAGAACAAACAAATCTGTCTTGGATGAAATACAGCCAGAATTTTCCTTAGAAGAAGGATGGCAAAACTTTGCTTCTTGTATTTTGGTCATATTGTCAGGAGAGACCTGTCCCTGGAAAGGGATATCATCATGCTTGATAAAGTAGATGGTCAGCAAAAAACAGGAAGACCTTCAACAACCTGGATTGACACGGCAGCTGCAACAATGGGCTCAGGCATAGAAACAATTGGGAGGATGGGGCAGGACTGGTCAGTGTTCCCTTCTGTTGTACATTGATTTGTTTGAGTCAAAATTGACTCGAAAACACCTAATAACAAACAGCAACAACACACACACACACACATTATACATACATGCGCAGTCAGGCATCACATGTCGTCAGGTTTGGTAACATCCAACTGCTTCTACATCTGTGGTCCCATAAGGTTAAAATACAGTTCAGAAATCCCAAATGGAGAACTGGATGTAGAAACTCAACAGCTGCCCACATGCAACATGTGTATCACATATATCTGGTATAAAAAGCACGTGCAGTACAAAGTATATAATGGTAGAGTGCATATCTAACTTACAATACTCATCTTGATAGTCATAATAAATGCTTACATTACAAGCTGATTATTTACTGTAGTGTACTATCTAAGTTTACCATATCACAGTGTATGCTTCAACTCATAGGCAGCAGCATCCAATCTCATGTATCTCGTGTCTCTTGAATTGTGGTGTTATCTGTTTAATTTTCTTTCAAAAATATTACTGTGAAGTTCATCATAGCTCCCAAACACAGTAAAACCAGTACTAGTGATAGCAGCAGCAAGAGGCAAAGGGAAGTATCAATTTGGAAGTGAAACAAAAGTTATTAAACATAAAGATGGAAAAACAGTGAATGCTATTATTGCTCACAATTCAGTCATGACACACTCAATAACCACAGTGATCCTCAAAAACAAAGAAAAATTCTCCAAGCTGTTAGAGGATAAGCTCTACTGAGAACTACAAGGCTAAGGGAAATGTAAGAGGGACCTATATCCGAGAAGGAGAAATTGCTAACAACATGGACTGAGGACCAAAACTAAAAGTGAATTCCTCTTAGCACATTGACAGTCACCGGTAAGGCATAAAAGCTTGTTCAAGATACTAAACGAAAATGTATGACCAAAATCACTGTTTCACAGAACTTATGGACTTTAAGTGACACAAACCAAAAAATAAATAAATAAACTCACTGCCGTCAAATCGGATCTGACTCATAGTGACCCCTTCTTGGGTTTCTGAGGCAGTTTCACTATGAAAGTAGATTGCCCAATCTTCCTTCCATGGAGTTGCTGGTGGGTTTGAACCACCAGCCTTCTGGTTAGCAGTCAAATGCCTTAGGCACTACGCCACCAGAGCTCCTTTAAGTGACACACGAGAATATATATATATAAATATATGTATGTGTCTGTGTGTATATAAAATTAGCTAAGGAGCTCTGGTGGTGTAATGCCTAAGGCATTTGACTGCTAACCAGAAGGTTGGCGGTTCAAACCCACCAGCCCCTCTGGGGAAGGAAGACTTGACAATCTACTTCTCTAAAGATTTACTGCCTTGGAAACCAAAAGGAGGTTGCTATGAGTCAGAATTGACTCGATGGCAGTGTTTTGTGTGTGGGTGTGTGTTTATATATTAGCTATAAAGAATAATGATGTAGAGAAAAAAAATAACAAATTACAGGAGAATGATTTTAGAAAGGGTGGTCAGGGAAGCCCTCTGATGAGATCACATAAGGCAATGAGGTATTATCTGAGGAAGTTATGTTCCAGGAAGAGGAAACAGGAAGTGCAAAGATCCTGCAGTGAGAATCTGCTTGGCAAGTTTAAGATTCAGCAAGCAAGTCAATGTTGATGGTTAGAGGACAGAGCCCCATTCCTATGTATCTCTCCCATGTCCAAATAGCAAGAGCAACTTTGGAACAAAATTGAATAGATCCTTTGAGCAGCATTCACAGACACATCTTTTGCATACTTAAATTATATTAAGTGATATAAATAGTAGCAACCA
This sequence comes from Orycteropus afer afer, assembly GCF_000298275.1. Lineage (NCBI taxonomy): Eukaryota > Metazoa > Chordata > Mammalia > Tubulidentata > Orycteropodidae > Orycteropus > Orycteropus afer. Next base: position 1,515,232 of record NW_006921865.1, on the reverse strand, counting down.
GGAAAAAACCTCAGAATATAAACTTTATAAAAAGTAAAAAATTACTCTTTCTGGACAGAGGACTTAGCTAGAAAGGTTAGACCTGTCAGGTAACTCTCATGCAGTAACTCTCATGCCAGCTAAGTGTATAAAACCTGACTTCAAATTTAATATATTTCTCACATTCAGAAAACCCTTAATGCCTACACACCATAGACAAAATATTTTTGAAAAAATCTCACAGCCACTGAATCAATTCTGACTCACAGTCACCCCCACTGGGTTTCCAAGGCTGTAAATCTTTACGGAAATAGATCACATCATCTTCCTTATGCAGAACAGCTGGTGGTTTTGAACCACTGAATCTTCTGGTTAGCAACCAAATGCCTTATTCACAGTGCCACCAGAGAAAAAAAGTATATTGTATGTGTGTGTTCACATAAAGCAAATGGCTATGTTTGTTGGCATGGAACAGAGAGGTGATCAAATAAAGCTAGTAAGCACAAGCAGAAATAACAGTGATGAAAAGATAATGCAAGAAAGCATCATATGCAGTTCCAGTAAGATGGCAGAATAGGCAGAAAGACTGCACAGACTCTTTTCAACAAAGAAAAGGGGAACCAATTAGCATAGATACAGAAGATAACCCTGGACCCCTGAGCCTTGAAGGGAGGGATATAGAAGTGGACTAAACTCTAACTAGCAAAAGATTTTGCATGAAAACACCAAAAAAGGAGACACACGGAGCTGCAGTCTGGCAGTGATCCTGATGGCACAGACAGCTTGGATATTGCTGAGTGGTGGAAGAACCTGAGAATTAACCTAAAAATCAGCCTTCTAGCCAGGGAATGCACAGAGGACTGCTCTGGTTGCTGGTGAATAAAAGAGAAAGCAGCAGAGAAGAAGATTGGCTGAGCTGTGGGTATTTTCCTGTCTGGAGGGTGCAGCCATTTTGAATGTTTACAAATGGTTTGACCATTTTGGATATTTAAAGTGACAGTGTTCTCCCAGATTCCAGGGACTTAAGAAAAGGATCTACTTGCTGGGAACTGCAAGGACATTCCAGAAGCAGATGATTGGAAAGGTGCAACATTCCCTTGTTACTCTTATACCCCACACCCTCTTGGTGAACAGAGGTGAGGCCATCCCTCACGCTCACTCACCTTCTGGACTGGCAGGAACTCCAACCCAGTCTGTGTGCTCAGATGGAGCCTGGGTGCCCTGCTCCGCTCTGCCCCAATTTTTTCTTTTTTTCTGTTTTTTAGTTTGCTTGTTTTTGTCTGTTTCAAAACTATTATTATTATTATTATTACTTTTGTCCTTTTTACATTCTTTATTCTTCCCCTCCCAGGTTCTAGTTTTCAGCTTTTTTTATTTCCTGTTCCTGGTTGCAATTTTTTTTTCTTTCTCGTGGTTAACCCCATTCCTTGTTTTACTATTTGCATTTTTCCCAGTGTTTTTCTTCATTACTCTCCTTCTATACCTTTTTTATCTTATTGCCCACTCCCTACATATTGTTTTTTTGTTTCTGTTTTTTTTTTTTTTTTTCCATTTTTCACTTTCTTTCTTTTTTGGTTACAGTCCCTGTGTGATTACACGGGTTGTGTTTTGTCCATTTGCTTTTACTTTTTTGATGGCCAATTTTTATTTTTGTCTAACTGAGTGAAAGACAGCAACAGTCCACATACAACACAACTACACCCACACCTCCTGTAACTTCACTTACTGAGTGAGAGCCACCACATCCTTATGCACCAACAGGCCAATGATAAACAACCACCAACAAGAGCCTGAATCACCCTCAGCTGCTCTTCACAAATAGTTAACAGAGCCCTAAAGACAACAATGCCATGATGTCTCGGAGACAACAGACCATCACAGTCTACACAGAGAAGCAAGATAAAGTGGTAGAAACAAAGGAACAGGATACAGACCCAGAACACATCCCTGAGGAAGAAGTAGCATTGGAACTCTCTGATAAGGAATTCAAAAGAATTATATTTAGGTATCTTCAAAGGACTGAGAGACAGACCACAGAAAACACAGAAAAAACCCTAGAAGAATTTTGGAAGAAAATACAAGAACAAAATGACAAAATAAATGAAAAATTACAAATGATTCAAAATCTACAGATGGAAATCCAGAAGATTAATATTAAATTGTCAGAAATAGATAACATATTGAAAAGGCAAAGGAGTAGAATTGATGCAATGGAAAACAGAATTAATGAAATTGAAGACAAATACCTGAATACTTCTATGGAAAGGGATCAATCAGAAAAAAATAAAATAAAAAAATAAATGAAGAAAGCCTAAGGTTCATGTAGGATACCATCAAAAGGAATAACCTATGTGTCATTAGAATTCCAGAACTGGAAGAGAAAATGAAAGCACTGAGAAAATTGTCCAAAATTTGTTGGAAGAGAACTTCCTGACATGATGAAAGATGAGAATATATCCATTCAGGAAGTCCAATGAACCCCAAACAGGATAGACCTCAAAAGAAAATCACCAAGACATATCATCATCAAACTCACCAAAACCAAAGACAAAGACAGAATCCTGAAAGCAGCATGAAAAACAAAAAGTTACTTTCAAAGGACAGTCAGTAAGAATAAGCTCTGATTTCTCAGCAGAAATGATGCAAGGGAGAAGGTAATGGGATGGTATATATAAAACCATGAAAGAGAAAAATTTTTCAATCAAGAATAATATACCCGGCAAAATTGTCCCTCAGACATGATGGTGAAATTAGGAGATTTCCAGATAAGCAGAAACTAAGGGAATTTATTGAAACCAGACCAACCTTACAAGACATAATAAACAGAGTCCTTTGAACAGAGAACCAAAAATAGCAAACAACTGACCATTAATACACAAGATGACACAGCTCAGAAACCACAGCTATAGACATATCCAAAGTAAAATGAGCTTATAAGATTGTAAACAGGGAACCAGAGACATCAATTCACAAATGAGAACAACTACAAATCAAAAAGAGGGAAAATACTGTGTAGTTACAGAACGTCTAAATGGTGAGGGAGTCAAAGAGAGTTGCAAGATAGAATGGACTGTTTTAACTCGGGGAGAGAATTATAAATCACAGCGTAACCTCAAAGAAAAATGATAAGCCTTCACATCACAATAAAAAAGAGGAAAAGCACAAATATTCAGCAAATACTAAAACAACAGCAACAAAGGAAATGATAACATGATCCATAAACATAATGAGCTCAGCACAGAAAATAATACAGAACGAAGAAACAAGGGACCTCATGAAAAAACACATAACAAAATGACAGCAACCAATTCATACTTGTTGATAATTACACTGAATGATAATGGATTAAATGCACCACTCAAGAGACAGAGAGTTGCAGATTGGATAAGAAAACAAAACCCATCAATATGCTGTGTACAAGAGACATACCTAAGAGACAAAGATAAAAATAGACTAAAAATCAAAGATTGGGAAAAGATATATCAAGGAAATAGCAACCATAAAAGAGCAGGAGGGGCAATATTAATTTCTTATCAAATAGATTATAAGACAAAAACCAACATACAAGACAAGGAAGGACATTACATAATGATTAAAGGATCAATTGAACAAGAAGATATAACCATAATAAATATCTATGGACCCAGTGAAAGAGCCCCAAAATACATAAATCAGACTTTAAAAGAGTTGAAAAGGCAAAGAGATGACTCCACAGTCATAGTGGTAGACTTTAATACATACTTTCAATCAAAGATAGAACAAATGGAAAGAAACTCAACAAAGATGCAGAAGAGCTAAACAATACAATCCACCAACTTGACCTTATAGACATCTACAGAGCACTTCACCCAACAACAGCACAATATACATTCTTTTTCAGTGCACATGGAACATTTTCCATGATAGACCA
>NW_006921865.1:1510115-1510625 GCF_000298275.1 Orycteropus afer afer | reverse complement strand
AGATTTCTAGAAACACACCACTTACCTAAACTAACATAGACTGCTGTGGAAAAGTTGAACAGGTCCATAACAAAAGGAGAAATTGAACAGGTTATCAAAAACTTACCAACTAAAAAAAGTCCTGATCCAGACGGTTTCACCAGAGAATTCTACCAAACCTTCGGAGAAGAATGGACACCATTCCTACACAAACTATTCCAAAACACAGAAAAGGATGGACTCCTCCCTAACTCATTTTATGAAGCAGGCATAACCCTGATACCAAAACCAGGCAAAGACATCACTCAAAAGGAAAACTACAGACCAATATCCCTCATGAATATAGATACAAAAATCTTCAAAAATTTCTAGTTAATAGACTCCAACAACATGTCAAGGAAATCATTCATTATGACCAGGTAGGGTTCATATCAGATATGCAAGGATGGTTAAACATTAGAATAACAATCAATGCCATCAACCACACAAATAAAACAAAGGAGAAGAACCACATGATCATATCAATTGATG
>NW_006921865.1:1478108-1509401 GCF_000298275.1 Orycteropus afer afer | reverse complement strand
TGAAGAAGAAAAACAAAGTAGGAGGTCTCACACTGCCAGATCTCAAAACCTACTATACAGCCACAGTAGTCAAAACTGCCTGGTATTGGTACAATGACAGACACACAGACCAATGGAATAGATTTGAGAACCCAGAAATAGATCCATCGACCTATAGTCAGCTGATCTTTGACAAAGGGCCTAAATCCATTAAATGGGGAAAGAATGTTTAATAAGTGGTGCTGGCAAAACTGGATATCCATTTGCAGAAAAATGAAACCAGATCTATACCTCACACCATACACAAATACTAACTCCAGGTAGATCAAAGACTTAAATGGGAAACCTAAAAGTACACAGTTCCTCAAGGAAAAACTAGGGCAAACTTAGGGACCTTTTTATCTGGCATAAATATATTATCAAGCATAACCCAAAATACACAAACAGCAGAAGAGAAACTAGATGAATGGGACCTTCTGAAAATTAAATTTTGATGTGCTTCCAAAGACTTCTTCAAGAGAGTAAAAAGAGAACATACAGATTGGGAAAAAATATTTGGCAATGACATATCTGACAAGGGACTTATCTCTAGAATTTATAGAAAACTCCAACACCTCAACAACAAAAAGACAAACAATCCAATTAAAAAATGGGCAGAAGACATGAATAGACACTTGACCAAGGAGGATATGCAGGCAGCCAACAAACATATGAAGAAATGCTCATGTCTTTAGCCATTAGAGAGATGCAAATCAAAACAACGAGATACCATCTTGCCCCAGCACTAATAGCAAAGTTCAACAAGACAAAAAATAACAAATGCTGGCAAGGATGTAGAGACTGGGACTCTCATACACTGATGGTGGGACTGTAAAATGGTACAACTACTATGGAAAGCAATATGGCAATTCTTTAAAGAGTTGGAATTAGAAATAACATTTGACTCAGCCATTCCATTACTAGGTATATACCCTAAAGAAGAGCCATGACAAGAATAGACATATGCACACAAACTATGGTACACACACACAATGGAATACTATGCAACCCTAAAGAATAACGTACAATCTGCAAAACACTGCATAACATGGATGAACTTGGAGGACATTATGCTGAGTGAAATAAGTTAATCACAGAAGGACAAATATTGCATTAGTCTGTTATTGTAAAAGTCAAGGAAAAGTTTATCTATGGAAGGAAATTTTCTTTGTTGGTTACCAGGAGTGGGAGGGGAGGGGAGGGAACACTGTTAGATAGATAGAGGTAAGTATTGATTTGGATGAAGAGAAGGACAATGTACCAAATGTCAGTGATCAACATGGTGGCACTGGGGAAGAGGAAGGCAGAGAGAGGTACATGGGAGGTGCAGACAACAAAGATGAGCCCTTTTGCACATACAGTACTGCGTTGTCAGTGAAGGCAAACATGGGTATAAGGGTGGATAGATGGGCGGACAGGCTGAACTATTAGTATGTCTGTGAAGCATACTAATACTAATACTAAGTGTACCCAAAACTGTGTATAGGGATGGCAAACAATGGTCCTTTATCTGTATGATCTGTATCTTATCCCCAGGTGTATAGTAGAGCTGACAAGGGACAAGGCTGTAGTCACTTCTTCTTCACAACCGGCTACCCAGAGGGACTGAGTAGTTGAACTGGTGGGCTTGGGACCATAGTCACAGGGGACATCAAGCTCAATTGGCATAACATACTACAAAAACATTGTTCCACCTCCTACTTTGGCAAGTAGCGACTAGGATCTTACAAGCTTGTAAGCAGTCATCTAGATGCAATGATAAGTCTTTCCTCATCCAGAGCAAAGAAGAATGAAGAAAACCAAAGATTCATGGAAATAATTATTCCTAGTGACTGGTACACCATGCGATCCACAACCTATATGACTATGTATGAGATCAAAAGAACTAGATGGTGCCCGGCTACCACTGTCAACCACTAGGAGCAGGATCTATGTAGGAGATCCTGGATAGAGAGGCAGAACAATGTGAAACAAAACTCAGAATCATTGGTGGGGAGGTGGAGGGGGACAAGTTTTGCTGATCTGAGAGTCTGGTGGAACCACTAAGACTATGGCCCCTAGCTGCCCTTCAGGTCTGGAACTGAACCCATGGCTTACAGCCAAACAAAAGACAGGCATATGTGTTGAACACTGACCTGAGGTAGATACACTCCTTGGAGAGATCAATCATGGAAGAAAGAAGGGCTGTTTATCCACAGGGAGACAGCTTAGGGGGCAGGAGTGCATGGAGCGATGGACACAGGGAAGAGGTAGCTATAGGAGAAAATGGGAGGGGAGCTGTTGCATTGTGGTAAATTATAGTCAATGTCATGAGACAAAGTGTATGTGAACTGTTGTATGGAAGGTGAATTTGCTCTGTAAATTTTCACTCAAATCACAATATAAACAAATAGATAAAAATAAAATTAAAAAAAAAAAAAAAAGAAGAGTCATACTCCCCACCTATAAAGTATAGCTGTTTCTGAGAAGTGGCTGCCCAACTAAAAATTACATCCCAGATATCCCTTGCATCCCTGTAGGACCATGTAATTCAATCTCACACCTGGGATATGAGTTGGTGATGTGACACTCTGTGCCAAGCTAACAAAGCAGGTGAGTCTTCTCCACACTTTTCTTCCAACCCTGGTCAGCCAGCATAAAGTAAAAGATTGTCAAGCTTAGGATGGCTACATCACAAGATGGAAGGTGCCTGCTTCCTTCAGTCAGACCATGTCGAAGTTGCCTGAAGACCCTTATGGCTTTCTTATGTGAGCAAGAAATAAATTTTAAAGTACTGAAATATTGATGTTATTTATTGCAGCAGTGTATAGACAGAGCACTTAATTGGACCCTCAAATTTAGAGCTGAGAGTTAATAGGTAGCAGTCTGACTCTCCTAATATAACGGCATTTACAAACTTTTAATAAGTGGGATACATCAAATTAGTTTAATAGTTCTGTTTGTCTGTGCATACAGATTATAGTAATTAGGGGATTATTCCAGCAGTTGCAGAGGCTGTAACAGTGGGAAAAACACCAACTTTACCAGATAAACTTGGGAGATGCTTACACAACTCGAGAAAACTTCTAACAGTACCAAATTCCCTCTAAATTCATGACTTTGTTTTAGACCCCTCCAAACATCTCAAAACCCTTTCTCCCTTTGTACTCAGTCATGCATCAGGTAGATTGCATCCATCCCAAGCCTTCCACAAAAGCAAGAGGGTGGAGCACATGTTGTTGTTATGTGCTGTCAAGTCGGAGTGACTCATAGCAACCCCTCCTTGGGTTTCTGAAGCAATATCACTAAGGAAGTAGATTGCCCAACCTTCCTTTTGAGGAGTGGCTGGTGGGTTTGCACTGCCAGCCTTCTGGTTAGCAGTCAAATGCCTTCAGCACTAAGTGGTAATCTAAGAAGAAAGGATAGAGGCTCCCTGTCTCAAATATATTAATTAGCCCCTTCACTTTAAACTCCTAAATAAGTATTTCCAACTATATGCACATTACACACATGTAAGAGAAATGCTCCTTTGCTATTTGAGAATGCGGAAGAAAGGTCTAGCTAAGAAGTTATTTCAAGGTTAAAATTTACAGATACATTATTCTCTTCTTGCTGAATGACCCATTAATCAGGCAATGGCCAACTGAACCCAGAATGCTTATCAGCTGAGAGGGAAATGGACAAAGAAGCCTGGAGAAAAATATCTTAGGACTAAAGAGAAAGTTCTGACATAGGAGTCCCCAGTTTGGGAGAAAAGGAAAAGCAAAACCTAGCTAGACCCCAGATAGAAAAAAATTAGGGTTATTTTAATTTTTTTAAAAGCCCTCTAAATCCACTGATTTTTTACTCTTTTGAAAGGGTTTTGTTTTGATTGTCCAAATTCACTGGTAAATGTCTCTTCTAAGAAATTCTTCTCTCTTCTGCTATCTAAGGAAGAAACACAGAATTTCCCCAATTCATTATCAGCAGTCCTACAAGCCAGATGTGTGGTGGCAGGAGACCGAACTGCTTTGTGTCAGAAGGTAGAATCAGCTATATATTTTGACCCATTTCTGCCTAAGATTTTTAAAGCTGTCTAAGGCATTTGACTGATAACCGGAAAGCTGGCGATTCAAACCCACCAGCCACTCCTCAGAAGGAAGACTGGGCAATCTACTTCTGTAGAGATACTGCCTTGGAAACCCAAACTGCCTCAGAAACCCAAGGAGGGGTCATTATGAGTCAGGACCTACTCAAGGGCAGCAAGTTTTTTTTTTTGGGTGGGGGTCTATGCTATGGCTTTCTAGTGTTTTTTTTTAAGTGAGGCAATTTACATATCAATATTGTTACCCAACCACTGTCACTTTGATCTCTTATTATCCAAAGTCTAATAAAAGAGTCAGACAACTGGAGCAAAAGCAGCATTTGCCTTGGCGGAGCAGTCCAAATCATCTAGTATGGAAAGGAAGAACAGTCGTCTTAAGTCATCAGGACCTCAAGAATAGTAATAGGCAGAATTTACAAAGGAGAACAGTGTTAAATACAAACAAACCCCATGATTTGGTCACATTAGAAACACAGTGACTTCATTCGTCATATTTATTGGGCTCCTATTAAGTGGTCACTATGCTTGGCACTGAAAAAGATACAAAGTTGTAAATCTGACAAACTGCCCTCAAAGAGCTTACAGTCTAATACAGGAGCATAAAGTCTCTGGAGAAGCTATTTTAGGTGTAAATTCAGCTCCCCCCACCCACTCCATCCCCCAAAATAATAATTTTTGAAAAAAACTTGAGGAAAAGTTTACTAGACTTGGTTTCTTCCATTTACTTTTAGTTCAGCAGCTTCACATAAAAAGCAAAAATCTGAAAGTCTTTTAAAATGCATTCTTTTACCTGTAAACAAAATTATTTTCATTAGAAAAAACATTTATTGCAATTAAGAAAATCCTCAAACATCTTCATTATTTTCATAAATTTTTCTTAAGAATCTGTACTTGTGAATAAACAATATCCCAAATTCCATCAATAACATGCAAACCTTTTTGAAATAGATCTCTTTAAACCACTGGCAGCCATGTATGATGTAACCAGGTTCTCTACCAGAAGCAAGGAGAGCTTCTGAAATGGTGGATGTTTATTCACTACCAAAGTTCACAGTTCATGTTTTTTTCCCCCATAAACCCATTTCATGTCAAGTCAAAGTATTATAAAACAACATCTGCACTAGCCTATACCCCAAAGATCCAAAGCTTTAGATCTCTCTCAACTTCAGGTAGAATATTGAAAACTGATCATTACAACCAGAAAGCCTATCTCTTAGCACTATCAACAGGCTATCCAGACCTATCAAAGAACTAAAATAATTGCAGGAAAGAAAATTCAAAATAACCCACTTTCCTATCACATCCTAAGAAGTTTCTGAAGTTTTCTGTTATTTTCCGTTAAGTATGAATCAATAGGGGAATAAACACTGATAAAGCTGGTTGTGTAGGCTAAACTGCTGGAGAAAAAGGGTATTTGAGTGCATTTTAAAATTCATTCCTTTCTAACCGTAGTTACTTTAGATAATTGCCTTATAATTATTATTCTCTTTTCCCAGAATCATCTCTGGGCTCAGACACTTTTAATCATACTTCTTGTTGCTGTTGTTAGATGTCATCAAGTCAGCTCCGACTCATAGCAACCTCATGTAAAGCACAAGGAAACACTGCCCGGTCCTGTACCAGCTCCATGATCCTTGCTATACCTGAACCCATCGTTGCAGCCACTGTGTCAATTCATCTCGTTGAGGGCCTTCCCCTTTTTCATTGATCCTCCACTTTACCAAGCATGATTTCCTTCTCCAGGGGATGGTCCCTTCTTACAACATGACCAAAGTAGGTGGGATGAAGTCTGGCCATTCTTATTTCCAAGGAGCATTCCAGCTGCACTTCTTCCAGGACAGATTTGTTAGTTCTTTTAACAGTCCATGGTACTTTCAGCATTTTTCGTCAACACCACAACTCAAAAGTATCGACTCTTCTTTGGTCTTCCTTACTCACTGTCCAGCTCTCTTAATCATACTTGGGTTTTTACAAATCTGAAGCCTTATGTCTTTTTGGCAGCATTGTGAGACTTCTTTTAAACCACTGGCACTAAGGTAGATAACATGATTATTAAACTGAAGTCAAATTTTTAAATGGATTAATTATGATAAACTAATAAAGCTATACACAACTAAAAGTGTGTTCCTGAGAAAGAGGTTCCTTATTCCTATATTGGAGCATTCCTGTCCCGAGCAATTTCCTTTAGTTAAGTAAAAAGGAAAAAACTAATTGTTCATTGTGCTAGTTGGACTTTTCTGCTTCTCTTCCTTATGAGACTCTAAAAAAGTGGGTTTGTCACATAAACAAAATAAACTGTAACTCAAGTAATTTTAACATTCATTTCTACCAAACTAAGAGATCCACCCATTATAGAGGTATAATGAACTGTTAAACTGGCACGCAGGTGTGTCTCAGACCACAGGCTTATCGGGCATGCCCTCCTCAATGGGAACGTAATTTTTAAGCTTTGATGCTTGCAGATTTAAAGTTTCCATGTCTAGTACTTGTACTAACTCAATGAAGTTAAATTTTCTCAGTGTAAAATCTAACAATAAAGTCAGATCAGTATGAATTATGTGTTAGTCTCTCAATCATCTTCCTGTGTTCACATTAATTAGGTTCTTTTTTGTTCAATCTCTTTGCTGAACAGGTAAAGCAAATTTTACAGTTGTGTGGTGTCAAAGGACTACCACTTACGTTATCTACTCCAACTGTCATTTTACAGAGAAACTGAAAGCCTGAAAGGTTTAATGAAAAGCTAGGAAGTAAACCTTGTCTAGAGTAAATGATACTATAACTTTGACTTTTCTGCTAGTTTGAAGTCATACATTCTTCTACATGAACCATATGTCTATGTAACAATAGCTGTTAAAAAAAAAACTAATATAGTAATTAAATGATGATTTTTTAAAAACTATGAGGTAAATATAACAAAATGTTAGCTATTACTTTAGTCTTAGAAAATAGTAGCCCTTTTTGGTTACTGCTGATTGTGTAACTACAGTGTTTGGTCTTGCTCTTAAAGGTAACTGATTTGCAGTTGTTACCTTTGAGGATGTTTGTCCACTGCAGAGAAAATTATGTTAAATATGAGCATACACTCCATCATGTACTATTATGTATTTAATCTCTGAATGATTTATAAATACCTCAGATTTTCTTATTCTTTTAATATAAGGAAAATAAAGTTATGCAAAGAATAAAATGATAATACTTTTACATAAATTGGTGGAAGCTTGAAAATCAGTTACTTCCATATAGGATGAGAAAACCTCTTCTAAGAGTGGTAGAAAAGACTATGCAGGGGAACAGAAAATATCATGAAAATTATAAGTGAATTTTGATTAGCTTCTAATCTGAGGTATAAGAGAAAAAGTAAGTTTAGAGAATCAGAAGATCTGATTTCAAGTTTTAACTCCATTCTTTGCTAGCATTTGACCTTGAGCAATTCACTAAACTTCTGGGTTTCAGTTTCTTCACCTGCAAATAGAGATAACACTTGCACTACTTATCTCATTAAATTATTGAGGATAATATAAATTAAAATATATGAGAGTGCTTTGTAAATAGAAAAGCACACCACATATGTTGGTTACTATTATTACCCTAATTATTAAAATGTGGATCTACAGAAAATGTTACATAATCACCACATAGTGACACCAGGCATGCTCACTAGAACAAAGCTGACTCAGAGTATAAAGCATGCGAACACTTACAACTTTAAATGGCAAAGCTAAAAAATTATACAAAGATATAATACAAAGAAACATTTTAAGAGAAAGCACTGAAAGACACACATTTGGTTGATTTAAGAGACTTTAAAATTAGTTACAGCATATAAAGAGGTATTTAGTCTTTAAATGGAGAAAGTTGCTAGTCACCTGCAAGAAAAACAAGAATTATGGGCATTCCTAAAATAAATGGAATAAAATTCCATTACTTTTGGCTGTTTTGTAAGCCAGACTTCTAACAAATAACAGTATTAATTTTTCCACTAATCGGACATACCCTAAAAAAGAAAAAAGAGAATGTCTACTTCTCTATCAAATCCAATGTGAATCTGTTTGGACAGAAGACATAAAATATAGAGTTCTTATGACTCCACAGGCACCTGAAAGTTTGAACTATCCTTCATGCTCACTTCACATCCCATACAGAATAAGAGAAATACAGGGAATAATCCAAATATATATTTTTCACAAATTCTTATTATGAAGTGTCTTATTCTAATAATACTCCACTCTGCTGGCCTTCTTTGCGTATTTATTTTGTTTGTACAATTAAGTTTAAATTGCCCATTAACCTTTTCCTTCAGATATGCCTTTTGATATTAGTTCTTATTTAAAAAAAAAAAAAAGCAATCAAAAGCAAATGAAAAGGCAAGGGAATAAATGACATACAATTCATGAAGTATAAAAATATGTTGTTTCAAATTCAGAATAATCAGAATAATTTAATAACTCTTCGTTATTTCATATGTATCTGGAAATGGAACAGACACATGTCCTGATCCTGTCACAAGAGGTAGAATTCCAGCATTTGGTACAACATTCCAAGACAGAGTTAAAGTGACATTCCTGTTTCCCCTATAAAAAGATAAAATAAACAGAAGTCAGCAGAAGCATTTATAATTAATTCACTAAACACATTTTAACTCAAACACTAGAAATCAAATTCTAGTGCATTTGACTGCTAACCAGAAGCTGGCAGTTCACACCCACCAGCCATTCCTCAGAAGGAAGACTGGGCAATCTATTTCCATACAAATACCGCCTCAGAAACCCGAGGGGTCGCTATGAGTTGGAATCGACTCAGTGGCAGTCAGTGGTGTGAGTTTTATTCCTAATAGGAATATTCATCTTCATCACAATTGTTTTCTCATGTCACTTGAAATCTAAGAACAATGCTGGAAAAACACCACCATTAAATTTGCAAGTATCCCTTAATTTACCTACCTAAACTCATTTACAGCTACAATTATTAATTATCAACCAAAAAGTTTAAATGAATAAGAGAATGTATAAAGAGGCTGGAGCTAAGAATCAGAAGACAATTACCTGAAACCTCATTCCAGTACCATCTAATGGGCAACACTGAGCAAATCAAAATCTCTCATGGTCTAAAAATTTTCAACTGCAAAAATGGAGGTGTGGTCAAGATGGCTCTGCCTTGAAGTCCTTTCAAATATTTACTCCCAAAGTTTAAGAGCTAAAAATGACCTGAGAGATGAATCATTTTAATTCTCTCATTTTGTGTGAGAGACACGTTCACCAAAACCAAGTTAGAAGAACCAATACTAGAACCTCAGTATTACCTCCCAGGCCAACATGCTGTTTCTTTGTTAAGGTTTCTGTGGCAAGTTCCTCTTAAGTTCAGAAACCCACAAACCAAACTTAATGCCACAGAGTCTATTCTGATTCACTGTAACTCTACAGGACAGAGTAGAACTGGTCAATAGGGTCTCCAAGGCTGTGAATCTTTACAGAAGCAGACTGACTCATCTTTCTCCTGCGGAGTGGCTAGCATGTTCTAACTGCTGACGTTTTGGTTAGCAGTCCAATGCTTTAACCAGAGTGCTACCAGAGCTCCTCTAGGTTCAGAAAGGGGCCCTGTATTTGAAAATCATAGCACTATTCCTATATGGGCAAGCACATGTTCTCTATATACTGAAGAGTATAAGTTTCAGGCCTTTATTAGTTTGATTATCACATTTCACATACTGCAATAGACCTGAGCATGTCTATCTTAAATCCCAGTTTACATAGCAGTCTTTCTACCCAATCTTCCAGTTCAAATTTGCCTAAATATTTTTCTCACAAGTTTTCTTTCTGCCTTTTAAGATTTTTCTTTAAAATACATTACATTTTTCTTTCCTCTTATGAAAAGAAAAACAAACAAAAGATATAAAGAATTGCATACTTGAGACCATTTCCATCGTCAAAGAAAAAATATTTTGTTTTCATATCTTTCAACAGCAGCTTGGGGTTATCACCTCTCAGAACAATCTTGTCCCAAAGGACAACTTGGTTCAGAGCCTGTATTAAAATGAAAATTAATTAGGTAAGTCACAAGAAACAGCATCTTGTTGGTTCAAATCTAGTTTGACTTACATTAATGAATCTAACATTAAGGGAATAGCTAAAATTTTAAAGTATTCAACATAACTAGTTGTTCTTGCTGTTGTTAGGTGCCGTCAAGGCAGCTCCGATTCATAGTGACCCTATGCACAACAAAATGAAATACTGTCTTGTCCACCACTTGTCTGTCAGTTTATCGTACTGTGGTGGCTTGCTTGTTGCTTTGAGGCTGAAGGCTATATCACCGGTATTTCAAATACCAGCAAGGTCACTCATGGTGGACAGTTTTCAGTGGAGCTTCCAGGTGAAGACAGACAACCCACTTCTGAAAAGAAAACTGGCCAAGGAAAACCTTACGAATAGTAGTGAAACATAACAAGTAGATAGATCTAAAAAGAGGGCAAACTCTTCTTGGTCAGAAGAACGATTGTTCTCTAAGTCATCACTTTTGTGAAGGCAACTACATTACTTAAGGTCTTCATAGTTTAATACAACGTTTTAGACCTATATGTTCTCTAAGTTGTAAGGTTGTTGGAAGAATAGGGACATTAAAATCCCTGCAAAGGGAATTGCTCTTTAAGTCCCTTTTCCCGGTTAAGATTTATGAGACCCTCAAGCTTAGTGTGGACCCTGGATAGTGCTGGGTAAACAGATCTTCACACTGATAATACATGCCCCCGCTACCAGATAATGTCATGAAAATTCATAAATCTCCAAGGAATTTAAATTATCTAGGAATCACTAAAGAGATGAAGCCCGTTATAGATGTTTTTTCCCCTTTAACTTAAAAAAACATAGGTACATCATTGTTTACTTATGGCAAAATTGTAGGCATCAATTCTTTTGAAGCCACTGTTTCAACATATTACATACAGGTTCCATTTTTTATCCACAGATAAAGAAGTCCTAAGGCTGGTGGTTCAAACCCACCAAGCCAATCCTCGGAAGGAAGGTTGGGCAATCTACTTCTGTAGTGATACTGCCTCAGAAACCCAAGGAGGGGTCACTATGAGTCAGGTCCGACTCCACGACACATAACAACAACATCAACAACCCATTTAATATTTGAAAAAAAGAAAATGAACATAAAATGGAGAGAAAACACATTTGTGATTTGACAACAACTGATAACAACAACATAAATCTCAAGAAATTTGTTCATATTAAGCCATCACCTATTAGTAGTTTGTAAGGCCAATTACTCAGTATATGGTGACTACATTAACTTTAAAAAAAAAAAAAAGTGAATAAGTATTTCTAAAGGAAGCTTCAAATCTACACCTTAAAGTTTCCTTCTAACATTGAAAAGAAACATTAAGACAAAATTGAAGATACACTGAAGTGCAATGACTTTTATGCAGACCTGTTCATTCACCAAAGCAAATTCCAAAATGTATTAACTTACTAGTCATGGTAGAGTAAACCAGGATTGGGAATGTAATTTAGGTATACCTGTTACAAAGAATGTGGCAAACAAATCTGGATCATTTTATGACACTTTTGGAACAATGTGTGTTTACAGTTGTTATTTTTAGAAATAGTTTTTTTCTGTTTAACATTTTGTTGATTCTCAAGGATAGGGATAAAAACTTATTCATCCCAATATTTTAGTGCCTAACAAAATACTTGACATAAAATATGTAATTCCAGTTAACTAATGAAACCGTTAAATAGATAAAAGTGATTAATTTGCTATCTTTTGAAAATGAATATAGTTCAAATAAAATTCAGAAAGTGGACCCACCCTTAACTATAAGTTACCTCCAGACTATGCTAATAACAAACATAAAGGTAACTCAGATAACAACAAGCAGAATTTAATTCCACAAATTTCATTTTCATATTTTAATCCACTTATCAGAACCCTATACTTTATACTTTCAATTATGCATTTTGAATTTCAGAAATTAGACTGTGAAATCATATATAGTAAAATACACTTAAGCTTTCAAAACATTTCTAACAAAGTACATTTATATTTTCTGCCAAGCTTTATAAACTAGGCAAAAATTAAGTCACTTCATTTATGTTAACTATTTCTAGATGATGAACATTCTACAAGCTTATTTTCAAATTAGATTATGATTTTTTATATTTCCTAACTCAATTCTAAAAAAGCAACTAACAACTTAGTGGTGGATAGCACTGAAGCAGACAATAAACTTAAGACAATTAAAATACAGTTAAACAGGACTTAAGAAGATTTCTGTTTAAGCAATAAATCCACTGTGGTCAAATCAGCTGATATTCATAGTGACCCTATAAAGCAGACTAGAACTTCCCCATAGGGTTTCCAAGGCTGTAATCTGGCATAGTGGATAAGGCACTTGGCTGCTAACCAGAAAGTCAGCTGTTCAAACCCACCAGCCACTCCCAGAAAGGAAGTTGGGGCAACCTACTTCTATAAAGATTTCTAGCCTCAGAAACTCCCTAGGGCTCACGATGAGTCAGAGTTGACTCGATGGCAGTGAGGTTGGTTTGGTTTGTTAATTTTTACAGCAACAGACTGTCCCATCTTTCAGTTAGCAGCTGAGCACTTAACCACTATGCTACCATGGCTCCTTGTTTTAGCAAGTCTGTATAAATATCCTAATCTCTACACTATCTGCAACAAAAGCTCTAAATGAGACTGAACTAAAAGCTTTCAATCATAAATTAATAGTTTTGTCTTAATAGTCTTTTAATAGATTTTAATCTAAAAGCTTCATAGCTTTTAATTAAAAATCTTATAGATTTAATCACACTATAACTTATGATTAAAAAGACTAATTTAAGTACACATATTGGTAAATCTCATACAACCTCATCACAACGAACAACATTTCTCAAAAGATACAGTAACATGTCAGAAACAGCTGACATAATGTATTAAAAAAAGAAAACTATACATATTTAGTATGGAGATAGATTTTAAAATAATCTCAGAGATAACTAAAAAAGACTGTAACCAAAACAGATTTTGATTATATATTTGGGCAATGACAGTTTTAATCAGAACTTATAAATTGTGTTGATTCAACTCTCTTGCTCTTTCTCTCTGATCCTAGCTGTGGAGAAAGAATATTTTAGCTAAAAAAAATATTATAGCTGAGCAGCAATTCTACCTCCTTTCCTAGGCATCCTTTATGTTTTTACACTAGAAGGCATCTCCAAGACTTCTGACACAAATTATTTTGAGCACAAACTCAAGCTATGTATCTTTATTTATAAATGAAACAATATTTTCATTAGGTAATATCATCATTAACAATTTTTTTTAAAAAAAAGCCAATTGCTGTCAAGTCCATTTCGACTTCTGACAACCCACGTGAGTGAAACTGTGCTCCACAGAGTTTTCAAAAGATGATTTTTTTGGAAGGCCTTTCTTCCAAGGTACCTCTGGAGGGACTTGAACCTCTGAATTCCAAAAAAGCAACTAACAACTCAGTGGTAGATAGAACTGAGGCAGACAATAAACTTAAGAGAATTAAAAAATAAACACTAGAATAGGACTTAAAAAGATTTCTGCTAATCTTTCAGTTAGCAGTGGAGAACATTAACTATGTACACCACCTAACCAAACCGAAACCAAACTCACTGCAGTCAAGTCAGTTCCGACTCATGGCGACCCACCCTCGAGTTTCCGAGGTGGTATCACTATGGAAATAGATTGTTCAGCCTTCCTTCCGAGAAGTGGCTGGTGGGTTTGAACCACCAGCCCTCTGGTTAGCAGTCAAATGCCTTAGGCACTACGCCGCCACCACAGCTCCTATATACACCACCTAGGAAGGTTGGGCAATCTGCTTCCGTAGTGATACCCTCTTGGAAACCCAAGGAGGGGTAGCTATGAGTCGGGACCAACTCGATGGTACATTACAACACAACAACAGGGACTCATTAATGACTGTTGTTGTATGTGCCCTCGAGTAGATCCCGACTCATAGTGACCCCTCCTTGGGTTTCCTGGGCAGTTTCACTATGGAAGTAGATTGCTCAACCTTCCTTCCCAGGAGTGGCTAGTGGGTTTCATTAATGAAAGTGAATACAAATTTGTATTTCAAATACTTTTCTTGACTAATATTGAATTATCTCAGCCAACTTCTTATTAGATCTATTAGGCTGTCCTTTTTTTTTTTCAAATCCTTTAATATAGGTGAACAGTTCAGAAGAAAAACGAGAAGTATCAGCTCTGCATTTTCCTATTGTTTGCATGTGTTTGTACCACTAGCATTATGCTCAATCTGCAATTTCTTTGCAGAAATCTTTTAAAGCTATTTGTTCATTCTAGAAGAAATAAAATTAGGTAATATAATCCACTTAAGTGGGCATCTATTACAATACTTTTAAACGATGAAGTGAATGAATGAATGAACGTAAATAGCATAATCAACCTCTTGGCCTACAGAATTTCTCTTCCTCTTCCAGAACATTTAAATGTGGTAGGAGGCATGTGACCATCTCATTTAAGGCTTGAACATGACAGTTTATGCCAGTTCATAATGCACATATTAGCAAAGCTTAACTGCTTTCCCTTTTATTTAAAATTAAAAAAAGTATTTAAACAGAAGCTCTTAATGCTTATTCTTTATTTATCAATGGAATACCTTGCATAGACCCCTACAATGTTAGAGAGCTAGAGAGCAAATGGGAAAAAAGAGAAAGAATATCAAAGGAGATAAAATTTTCTTACTAGAACCATCTCTACTGGTTTTTACTAGGCTACTTAGGTCAGCTTATTTTGAGATATTAAGTTTATATGTTGCATAAAAGATTACATTTTAAACAGCTATAAAATAATTCAAAATACACATACTTACGTTATTTTTTGTTGAATATTCTGCTGATAAATACAGAAACAACTGCTTGACATTCCAATCAAATATATTCTCTAGATGTAAATAAATTAAGGAGTATACAGATCATAAAGCAGCATATAACTTTAAACAGATCTTAGTTATCCTTAGATTAATTATCCATAGCAATACTGATACTAAAATAGAAAAAAGGAGAGGTGGCTCAGAAACATACAGAGCCATCTGTTCTGTGTTAAGGGGAATAAACTAATAAAAACCTATAGAAGATAAATATACTATAAAATCCAGGCCATTCCAAAGCCAAAAAATCAGCAGTTTGAAATTATCAGCATCTGTCCCTGCTCCTATAAGCATTAGTAGCTAAGATACTTTGTGTGATAAGAAAATAACTAATCCACAATTAATTTTCTGCAACTTCAACTCACCAAGTCTAAAACAGAGAGAACTTAGTATTTCAAATACACAGGATTCCAATGATTACAGTTTAAATTTAACAATATGCAATTGTGAACTAGGCTCAAACAATTCAAGAGTAAAAGACTGTATAAATTGTTTTTGGTCATATTATAGTAGAAACCAAAATGTTTTAATACATGAAGTACTTTGGTAAGAATGCACAGCTGAACAACAACTTGGCTCCAATCAGCTTCTCAAGGTGGTGGTGGTGGTGGGGAAATTAGCAGAATTACCCAGAAGATTGATGTCACTACTGAGATGTTTGACTTTTATTAAGTATTACCATACTTTTACACAAATAATACGCATGTTATGTGTTTTTTTTGTTTTTTGGCCAACTGTGTAGCACGTTATTTTTGTAAGTGTACTATGCCAATTTTTTTTTAACATATTGCTGATTTCTATTTCTGATCACATGGTAACTTCACTTAAGGTAGGTACTGATTTTATATTACTTGAAATATAAACCAAAAGTACATACCAGTACATTATATACAAAATTTAATTTTTACAACATCCTGAAAAAATATCCTAGTCATTTTCACGGAGTAGTGGGATGCCACATGGAAACTAAAGGGTATGAACGCACAAGGAACTATAAATCAGTTAAGTAAGGAATAATCCTAGGCCAAAAACAAAAAGCATAAAATGATGTTTATATTTTATTGGTTTTTATAAACCTTAAACTGAAACATAATTTTGCATCAGTCTTTGAATTCAACACATGAAGTCTCCAAAATTAATTATGTTTTCATCTTAAAATAAGCCACATTATTCATTCATTGTCATCACCATCCGACTCCTGTAACATGGGAAAACAGTTGACTAAGGCCAAAATTTACTTCTGGAAATGTCAAGAGATATTTGTGGTGCACTATGCAAGAACTATTTTATTTAATTTCATCACTGCATGCTATGTATGGTGTGTTACTTATGTGTGGCGTGTAATGTCAGCACGTTATTTGCTACAAATATGTCATATATGTAGGAACGCTGGTGGCATAGTGCCTAAAGCATCTGACTGCTAACCAGAAGGCTGGCGGTTCAAACCCACCAGTCACTTCTCTGAAGGAAGACTGGGCAATCTAGTTCCACAGAGATACCGCCTCGGAAGCCCAAGGAGGGGTTGCTATGAGTAGGATTGACTCCATGGCAGTGAGTTAGTTTGCTTTTTATGGTATATGTAAATTGCTAAGTACTTTTTATTATATGTATTACCTCCCACTTGTGCATATATGTAGCTAAATTACTGGTTTAGAATTTAGAAGTCTAGGGCAGCTACCTCTAAGCACAGGTACAATTACAAGTCTTAGCAGCACCATGAAAAAAGATCTGAATAAACTACAAATCATAACACTGAGATTAAACAAACACAGTAGTTGGAATATCAAAAATTTCACTACAATTATCTAGATGTACAAAGTTGCTAGTTTCACACAAGCTCCAAACTTCCTCTTAGAAGAGAAAGGTTAAAAAAAAATACGCCATGAAAAAATTTAAATACAAACATACAAAGTTTGTTGTTGTTGTTATGTGCCGTCAAGTTGTACCCCACTCACAGTGACCCCTCCTTGGGTTTCCCAGGCGGTACCACTATGGAAGTAGATTGCCCCAACCTTCCTTCCGAGGAGTGGCCCGTGGGTTTGAACTACCAGACTTCTGGCTAGCAGTCAAGTGCCTTAGGCACTACGCTACCAGATTTTCTGATGGTTTGCTCTATTTCTTGAAAAACTATGGAACTAATTCCTAGTCTACTTTTTATTTCTGAAAAGGCAAGTTAAAAGTAATTCTGTGATAGCAGAAAGGCATATCAGGTAAACTTCCAGGTACATGATCTGCTTCAACTGTTCAAACTTCATCCTCTCTCCATGAACAATTTTAATCCAGCAGTTTTAAAAAAGTAGATAAAATCAGGCTAGAAGTGACAGAGAACAAGATATTAATCTAAGATCCTAAAATAAGATTAAATTGGTCAAAATGATCAGAGTCATCAAAAGGCAGAAATGAAAAAAATAAAAGAAAAATATTTAAATCATCCTCATTTCAAAGTAACTCTTAATTGCTCAGATTTCTTTGACCCTTATTATAAAAGTCCTTAGAAAAAGGATAATAAAACAGGTAATATGGCTTACCAATAATTACTTTCATAAAGGCCTTCCTAAGCATAACAGACAGAACTTACTTTATGTGTCTCCCTAGATGATAAAGTACAGATATATTACTTGGGATTATACATGAAACAGTCTTTTTAGGCAGGCATATTTTTTATGTATAATAAAATTTTTTATACTTTTTAGGCAGTAATATTTTTCCTTCTTCAATCCAAATGGGCTAATTTTACTTTTTCTTTTCAAATCACAGATTCACACTCTAATTTGTAGCTCTGGTTTATTTGCTGCTTTGAAGAATTTAAAGTATCTTTATATAATATTAACTCATAAATCTATTTTAACACTCACACTATACAGTTTTTTGCCAACCATGCAACACCTTCGCAGGTTAGTTTCCTATGCATGCTATGCACATTATATGCCTCTGTGTGTTATTTACACCTGTACATTATATGAGAAAATATGGTAATACTACTTACTAATGAAATCATAAGCATAGAAATTTTCAAGGTTTGGCTGATTCAGTTGGATTGTCAATTTTTTTATCTCCAAAATCCCTAAGCAACATTTATCGCATTATGAAATTATAAACATTCAATGAATTATTTTCCTAAAGGATATCAGCAGTTATATCAAATGTAATGAATCCCAAATCACTTCTTTCTCTAGGTCCAGTGAAATCTTCTACATTTTTTCTAGAAGTAAAGATAAAAGTTTTACCATCCTTCAAATGTAAAAACATATGAAATTCACATACTCATAATTTCTTAAAGGACCTAGTTGTGTTCAAAGGTTAAACAGCAGTTACAGAAAGAAAAAAAGTAAACACCAAAAAAGCCTGTATGTGTGCAAACAGGGTAGACATTTTTATACAAAATAAAAGTAGGTCTTTAGCTATTTTCATGTATCTTGAGGAAAATCCCTGAAAAACACAAAAAACAAGACCTGGGATAATGAAATTTGTTAAAAGAAACTGCAATATGTGTATAGGGTCGTGTGAAAAACTAAGATGAAATGATGGCAGCTGTTAGTTAGAACACTTAACTTTGTTCTGAGAAGCCTTGTTAATGCAGAAGTTAAGCACTCCATTGCTAACCAAAGGTGGTCAAACAGACCAGCTGCTGAGGCAGTTCTACTCTGTCCTATAGATAGGGTCACTGTGAGTTCGAATAAATTCTATGGCAATGGTTTTTCTTTTTTTGGTTTACTTTGTGCCAGGTCCACTATTTCTCAGTTTTCTCAAATAATCTTCACAACAATTGTATGAGTATTACTTCCATTTTAAACAAAAGGATATAAAGGCTCAGAATGATAAGAAACTTGCTCAATGTAACAATAGCTAGCATTTGTTGAATGTTTAAAAATGTTACTATGCTATAAGCTCTGTTCTAAGCAGTTATTGGACTGATGGGTCCTGTGCTGATTTCTATCCCAAATCTATTTGAATCTCTAACAGTTTCCAAAAGCATCAATGTAGCCAAAAAGAAAAAGGCAGGGGGAGGGGGGAGAAGAAGGCATTATGTGAGGAGCTCTGGTAGCCTCCAGCTTGTTGGGGAATCTGACAAAAAAATAAAAAAACTGAGGTTCAAGAATAAGCGGGAGCTTTCTAGAAAATGGAATAGAACAGACATAAATGAAAACTAGAAATAAAAAGGCACATTATCAAAAAGCTGGAGAAAAATAAATTATCAGGTTACAAAAAAAAAAAAAAAAAAAAGCAACAACGAAATGACACTGTCATTCCGAAATTGTATTTTTGGAATTTTGACGGATGTATTCAAAAGGCTGGCTCTTTAAAACGCACACACCCCTATATCGGAAAGCTACAATGTTTAATTTTCTCGGTGCATCCTAGGATGTCCTGCCAACTTCAAGCAGCTCTAAGTATTTACAGTCTTTTGAAGGTGGAAACACAACTGTTAAGGAAATGTCAAACAGGGCAAACTCTGGTTGTTAGGACACTGAAGCAATCCCTTTTCTTTAGCGCCTAGCATAACAGAGCTGCTGAAAAGACCCACGAACGTCTAACCCAGATAGAGGCAAAAAGCAGCGCCTCTGGCCTCGTGTGCGGACCCCCAGGGGCCCTCCAAGGAGCCCGGAGGCGCGAGCCCGGCGCAGTGGCGTTGCCGGGTGTGCTGTTGTGTTGCTCCCTCATTGGCCAGGCATAGGTGGAGGGAAGTGAGGAACAGGAAGGAAGCGGAGGTACTGACCTGAGTAACACTCAAAATTATAATTTAAGAACAAGCCCGGGAATTTTCACTGGAGGGGTGAGCGCTGGGAGTTCCGAAGGAAGCCAAATAACCCGCGAGGTCCAACCCGGACGTCTGCACTGGGGGCGAATGGAGCCTCAAGAGGGGGCTCCCCGGGGCGGCGAGGACGCCCTGCCCGCCGCCCCGGCGCGGCAGCCTAGCCTCGGCCCCCACCCCGGCCCTGTCTACGCGCCCCTCCCCACGGGCCGGGACTCGACGCACTCACAACATGATCCGCGAGACGTGCAGCCGCACCGGGACGCTCCGGTCTTTGAAGGCAGTGGTGATGAAGCAGCCGAAGGTGAGCGCCGCCATCACGCTCAGAGAGAAGGCGAACAGCGAGTTCGCCCTTGACAGCACTGTGTTCATCCTGACGGTCTCGCACAAACACTGTCTATACACTCACACTGGGCTCCCGATCCGGCCTCCGACCGGCTCTTTGCGAACGGCAGCGCCACTGGTGCGCGCGTCCCGAGAGCGCGCGCCGCCGCGGCCCCGCCTCCTAACCGCTTCTCAGACGAGGGCGTCGGGACCCGCCTCCCGGAACACACCCACCAGGAGGGATGGACTGTGCGGAAAGGTGTAGAATAGGCCACAGGCCCGCCCTTCCTTTCGCGTCCTATCGCCACCGCCAATCAGCGACCTCCAAGGGAGGGGCGGGGCTTCGTTACGGAAAACCCTCCTCCTCCGGTCTAAGCTTCCCCAGCGGCGCCTTGGTTCAGTTAAGAAGGTACCGGTCGTCTATACTGTTTTCTTGGGTCCTAAATCAGAGAGGGTAGGGGTCTGTAATTTCTTAATTGCTTTACATTCCATTAATTTGGAATTACAACTGCCAGAAAAACAAGGTTGTTTGGAGTATATCCGGACATGTTTGCGTTTGGAAGGAGCTATTTACAAAACTCACTTTCGTGGCGTGGAACCCAACTCATAGAGACCCCTTCTTGGGTTTCTGAGGCGGTATCACTACGTAAGTAGATTGCCCAGCCTTCCTTCCGAGGAGTGGCTGATGAGTTTGAACCGCCATCCTCTCTGGTGGCGTAGTGCCTAAGGCATTTGACTACTAAGCAGAAGGCTGGCGGTTCAAACCCACCAGCCACTCCTCGGAAGGAAGGCTGGGCAATCTACTTACGTAGTGATACCCCTCAGAAACCCAAGGAGGGGTCTCTATGAGTTGGGTCCCACCCCACGGCAGTGAGTTTGGTTTTTGGTTATTTACAAAATGCTTGGTTGCCTTTGTCAAACCTGGTCATTGTTAAGACGTTAGCTTTTTGAAGGGTGAGGTGAAAGGGAAGAGGAAATGCCAAACAAGTTCCTAGAAGCAGTCCAGTGCACTACTAGCTTTCCACCTTTACTTTCCACCTACATCCTTAGTCCTATTCCAATTAAGACTTTGCCTCTTATATGTCGCTAAAGCCATTTCAGAATATAACGATTGATAATACTAAGTTTAAATATATGCATGTTAGCGTTTGAATATGGAATAACTGAAAGTATGTCCTCACTGAGTTCTTAGGCTTAAAGATGTATTGTTGTTGATAGGTGCCATTGAGTGGGTTTCAGCTTATAGTGACCTTGTGTGTACAACAGAACAAAACACTGCCCAATCCTACATGATCCTCAAAATTCTTGATATGCTTGATCCAATTGTAGCAGCCACTGCATCAATCAGTCTTGTTTGAGAGTTTTTTCCTTTTTGTCTAACTTTCCAGTTTACCAAGCATGATATCCTCCAGGAATTGGTCTTTCCTGATAACATGACCAAAGTATGAGAGACAAAGTACAAGTAGCATTCTGCTGTACTTAGTCCAAGACAGATTTGTTTGTTCTTCTGTAAGTCCATCGTATATTCAGTATTCTTTGCCTCTTTTTTCCACAAAAAGCCAATTTTTTCACAAGTGAATTGCCTTTTCCTTCCTCCTAGTCTGTTTTAGGCTGGAAACTCTGCCAAAACCTGTCCACCATGGGTGACCCTGCTGGTATTTGAAATACCAGTGGCATAGCTTCCAGTATCACAGCAACAGGAAAGCTACCACAGTACAACACACTGACAGATGAATGGTAGCAAAGAAGGTAATGACTGAAATTGGCACAGCACAGTATAAGAATTTAAAATTGATTTAAAAAAAAAAAAAAACCTCACTGCCCTCGAGTTCGTTGTGACTCATAGCGATCCCTCCTTGGGTTTCCAAGGCGGTGTTACTGCAGAAGTAGATTGCCCAGCCTTCCAAGGAGTGGCTGGTAGGTTTGAACTGCCAGCCTTTTGGTTAGCGGTCAAATGCCTTAGGCACTACACCACCAGAGCTCTCACCTACTATGTACTATAGAGGCAAACACTGCCCAGTCTTGCACCATCCTCAGTCTTGTTGCTTTGAGTCCATTGTTACAGTCATCTCATTGCAGGTCGTCCTGTCTGCTCCATCTTATTGAGGATCTTCCTCTCTGCTGACCCTCCATTTTACCAAGCATAATGTGCTTTTCCAGAGACTGGTCACTTCTGCTAACGTGACTAAGGTACAGTAGACAAAGTCTTCACCATCCTTGGTTCTAAGGAGGGTTCTGGATATATTTTGTCCAAGACAGATTTGTTCATTCTCCTGGCAGTCCATGGTATATTCAGTTTTCTTTGATAGCATCATAATTCAAAGGCATCAGCTTTTCTGCAGTTTTCCTTATTCATTGTCCAGCTTTCACATACATATGAGACAATTGAAAATACCATGGCTTGGATGAGGCACACCTTAGTCCTCAAAGTGATATCTTTACTCTGTAATACTTAAAGATGTCTTTTGGAGCAGATTTGCCCAATGTAATATGTCATTTGATTTCTTGACTGCTGCTTCCATGGGCATTGATGGTGGATCCAAGTAAAATTAAATACTTGACATCTTCAATATTTTCTCCAGTTATCATGATGTTGCTTACTGCTGTTGTTGTTATGTGCCATCGAGTTGGACCCGACTCATAGTGACCCCTCCTTGGGTTTCCGAGGCAGTATCACTATGGAAGTAGATTGCCCCATCTTCCTTCTAAGGAGTGGCTGGTGAGTTTGAACCACCAGCCTTCTGATAAGCAGTCAAGTGCCTTAGGCACTACGCTACCAGAGCTCCCTGCTGTAGTCATTAGAATTTTCATTTTCTTTAAGTTGAGGTGTAATCCATACTGAAGGCTGTATAAAGTCTTTGATCTTCATCAGTAAATGCTTCAAATCTTCTTCGCTTTTAGCAAGCAGAGTTGTGTCATCATCTGCATGTTGAAGGTGAAGAGTTCTAGGTCTTGAGAATACCTTGACGCACACCTTTCATGATTTTAAACCATGTGGTATCACCTTACTTTGTTCCAATGACTGTCTTTTGTCTCTGTGGAGGTTCTACATGAGCACAATGAAGTGTTGTGGAATTCCCATTCTTCTCAGTGTCGTTGGTAATTTGTTATGATCCACACAGTTGAGTGCCTTTGCATAGTCAATAAAACACAGGAAAATACCTTTCTGGTATTCTCTGCTTTCAGCCAAAATCTATATGACATCAGCAATAATATCCCTCATTCCACATCTTTTTCTGAATCCAGCTTGAATTTCTGGAAATGTCCTGTCAATATACTGTGGCAACCGCTTTTTGAATTATCATCAGCAAAATTTTACTAGTATGTGATATTAATGATATCGTTCCATAATTTCCACATGCTGTTGAATCACCTTTCTTTGGAATGGGCATGAATATGGATCTCTACCAGTTGGTTGGCAAGATAGCTGTTTTCCAAATTTCTTGGCATAGATGAGTGAGCACCTCTAGCATTGCATCCATTGGTTGAAACATCTCCATTGGTTTTACATCATTTCCTGTGTCTTTTTTTTTTTCCACCAGTGTCTTCAGTGCACCCTAGACGTCTTCCTTCAGTACCATCAGTTCTTGATTATATTCTACCTCCTGAAATCAATGAATAATGGAATTGATTCAGCATATTTGCTATACCATGAGGGGGCTTTAGGAGTTCAGACTGAGCCATTTGACCTTGAATATAATCTGCCAACACCATTATTTCTTTCATGTTATGATTTTTGTAATTACAAAAATGGAATTGACAGAGTCCAGTAATCCAATGAAATATATATATATATATATTTAATTTTAAAGCCATAAAACATAAAGAGGTTAAGAATACCTAGAATATAAAAACTGCAACCCACAAAATGATGAAGATCTGACCCTGAAGATAATTTTTATTTTCTATGGTTGAGCTATTGCTTCTTTGCATTATTTATTATCATTCAATTAATTAGGGTTATTACTAAGTGCCTACCATGTGCCAGATACAGTTCTAGGTCTTGAGAATATAGCATTAATAAGGCAAAATCTTTCTCAAATGGAAAAGACCCAAGTAATAAAAAATCGATAAACCAAGAACTAATGAGAGATCATTAGTTGAGTTTAAAGCCTTAGTTTTTATCTTCCAGACAATGATAGTTTATTCAATAAAGTATTTATTGAATGCTCACTGTGGTGCAAGTAATGGAGAGATGTGTATTCTTTACTTTTTACTCTTAAGAAATTTTTAATTCAGGAGAATTAATAAGATAAAAACATACACTCCTTTTCCAGAGACTAGTCCCTTCTGACAACATGGCAAAAGGATGAGAAATAAAGTCTGGCCATTCTTGCTTCTAAAGAACATTTTGGCTATACTTCTTCCAAGACAGATTTGTTCATTATTCTAGCTATCCATGGTACCTTCAATATTGTTTGCCAGCACCATAATTCAAAAGCATTATTCTGCATTCTTCCTTGTTCACTGTCAAGCTCTTGCATGCATATGAAACTATTGAAAATACCCTGGCTTGGGTGAGGCACACCTTAATCATCAAAGTGACATCTTTGCTCTTAAACACTTTCTAGAGGTCTTTTGCAGCAGATTCACCTAAAGCAATAGATTATTTGATTTCTTGAATGCTGCTTCCATGGACGTTGCTTGTGGATCCAAGTAAAATGAAATCCTTGACAACTTCAGTCTTTACATCATTTATCAAAGTGTTGGTTATTGGTGTAGTTGTTAAGATTTTTGTTTTCTTTATGCTGAGGTGTAATCCATACTTCAGGCTGTTTAAAAAAAAAAAAAAAAAAAAAAACTCAACTGCTGTCAAGTCAGATGTGACTCATAGTGAGCCCTCCTTGGGTTTCCAAGGTGGTATCACTACGGAAGTAGATTGCCCAATCTTCCTTCTGAGGAATTGCCAGCCATCTGGTTAGCAGTCAAATGCCTTAGGCACTACACCACCAGAGCTCCTATTTCAGGCTGTGGTCTTTGATTTTCATCAGTAAATGCTTCACGTGTTCTTCATCTTCAGCAAGCAAAGTTGTGTTATCTGCATATCACAACTTGTTAATGAGTCTTCCTCCAATCCTGATGTCACATTCTTCTTCATATAATCCAGCTTCTCTGAAATATTTACTCATCATACATGTTGAGTAAGTATGGTGAAAGGATACAACCATGATGCACACCTTCCCTGATTTACTATCCCCTTGCTCTGTTTGAAATTGACTCTTGGTCTATGTAGAGGTTCCTCATGAACACAATTTGACAAATCCAAGATTGGCAGGTAAAATTGCAGATTGTTAGCTCTTTGGCTATGAAGGCAGCAATCCCAAGATGGACAGGCAATACGGCCAGGCACTCATTCAAGTCTAAGAACCAGAGATGATGATGAGCCAGATGCAGGATCCAGATTCAGTAGAAAGCCTCGAAATTTTCCCAGGTTGTCCATATGTATATTGGAAGCAGGCCACACCCCAGGGGAAACTCCCCTTCATCTGATTGGCTGCTCATAGCACATCTCGTTATGGAAGTAATTACATTATATTAGATCTTATCATGGAGGATGACTGCATCATAACTGCATACCACTGGGAATCGAGGTCCAGCCACGTTGACTCAACCATAGCTGTCACTGGGGCCAATGCATTTTTGATTGTACGCATGTTAGTTGTATCATGTTAGGCACAGGTATGACTTTAGAATTATCTTTATTTAGATATTTTCTATGATTTAAGGAGATCTGTACAGGTGCCAAGTTGAGTTGTGTGTCAACTTGGCTGGACCATGATTCTGAGTGGTTTAGCAGTTATGATACACTCATTCTCTGTCTTCTCTAGTGCTGCTCTAAGAGAAATACCATAGATGGATGGTGTTTTGGTTATCTGGTGCCTCTTTGACAGGAATATACCACAAATGGGATGGCTTGAGCAAACAGGACTTTATTCTCTCACAGTTTGGAGGCTTTAAGTCCAAGTTCAAAGTGCCAGGCTCTAGGGGCTGGTGAACTTGGGCTTCAGCTCTGCCTCCTGCTCCCGGCCCACTGAAGCTAGAGGCTTTTCTTCACTTAGACAGCTACTGGCTGCTGAGACTGAGAAGCCCAAAGTTAGGAAGTAAAAAGGCACAGTCCCGATGTTACCAAACCACATGGCAGGCCATTAATTCAAGTCCATTGTAAGTCCCAAGGTCAGCAGAGCATGGCAGACTGCTGAACAATGACATGGCTACATGTAGGGTTCAAGTGTGCCCTAAGCTAGGGACTGTTCCTCAAGGCTTCTCTTATATACCGGAAGCAGACCACATTCCTAAGGCAACTACTCAGCTGCTCATAGTAGATTCCACCACGGAGTTGATTACCAGTCTCATCATGGAGAATATTAAATCCAGCTACCCAGCCACTGAACCAGACCCAGCCAAGTTGACACACAGCCTTAATTACCACATCCTTCATGATGAGATCTGATATAATGGAATCATTTCCATGATGAGATCACTATTATCAACCAATCAGTTGAAAGGGAGTTTACTTCAGGGTGTGGCCTGCTTCCAATATGTGTGGGATAGCTCTAGCAAAACTCTCTTTTGCTCAGTCTGGATCCTGCATCTTGCTCATCATCAGATGACCTCTGGTCCTTAGGCTTGAACTAGTGGCCTGCTGTATTGCCTGCCAATATAGGATTCATCAGCCACTGCAGCTACAGTAGAAGCCTCCAACTTGACATCTGACCCATGGCTTTGAATACTAGAACTTAAAAATCTATATGCATCTATATTATATATTGATAAAAAATGAATATGAAAATATCTGAATTTTTCATATTCTTACTGTGAAATCCACCAATTATCTCTCAGTTTGTTGTACTGTGGTGGCTTGCATGATTCCATGAGGCTGAAGACTATGCCACAGGTGTTTCAAATGCCAGTAGGATCACCCATGCTGGAAAGCATTCAGCAGATCTTCCAGACTAAGACTGGGAAGAAGGACAGGGCCATCCACTTCTGAAAGAATTAATTGGTCAATGAAAACCTTATGAATAGCAGTGAAGTACTATTTGACATATTACTAGAATATTTTATGAAAGACTGTGAAACATTGTCTGATACAGTGCCAGACGATGAGCCTCAGGTTGGAAGGCACTCATAATACAACTGGGGAAGAACTGCCTCTTCAAAGTAGAGTCAACCTCAATGACGTGGATGGAGTAAAGTTTTGGGACTTTATTTGCTGTTGGGGCATGACTCAATGAGAAGAAACTGATGCAATCATCCATTAATAATCAGAACATGAACTGGAAGTATGAATTTAGGAAAATTGGAAGTTGTTGAAAATGAAATGGAACTTATAAGATCAACATCCTAGGCATTAGTAAGTGAAGTGAACTGGTATTGGCCATTTTGAATCAGACAGTCCTATGGTCTACTGTGCTGGGAGGGACAAATTGTAGATGAATGATGTTTATTCATCATCACAAAGAATATTTCAAGATCTATCCTGAAGTACAGTGCTGTCAGTGATAGGATATGCCTACAAGGAAAAGCAGTTAATATGACTATTATTCAAATTTATGCAGCATAACACCAAAGCAAAACATGAAGAAATTGAAGATTTTTACCAACTTCTGCAGTCTGAAATGAACCAAACATGCATTCAAGATGTATTGATAATCACTGGTGATTGAAACATGAAAGTTGGAAACAAAGAAGCACTGGTAGTTGGAAAATATGGCCACAGTGATAGAAACAATGCCGGAGAGTGCATGATAGAATTTTTTGAGACCAATAACTTATCAATTCCAAATACCTTCTTTCAACAACATAAATGGCATCTGTAAATGTGGACCTCACGAGATGAAATACCCAGAAAAAAATCAACTACGTCTGTGGAAAGAGGCTATGTAGAAGCTCAATATCTGCAGTCAAAACAAGGCCAGGAAATGACTGTGGAACAGAACATCAGTTGCTCATATGCAAGCCCAAGTTGAAGCTGAAGAAAATTAAAGTAAGTCCACAAGAGCCACAACAAGACCTTGAGTATATTCTGCCTGAATTAAAGACTATCTGAAGAATAGATTTGATGCATTGAATACCAGTGACTGAAGACCAGATGAGTTGTGGAATGACATCAAGAACATCATACATGAAGAAAGAAAAAGGTAATTAAAAAGATAAGAAAGGAAGAGAAGACCAAAATGGATGTCACTTGCTCTTGAACAGAGAGTAACTAATGTGAATGGAAGAAATGATGAAATAAAAGAGCTGAACAGAAAATTTCAAAGGGTGGCTCAAGAAGACAAAATAGAGTATTATAATGAAATGTGCAAAGACCTGGAAATAGAAAACCAAAAGGGAAGAACATGCTCAACATTTCTCAAGCTGAAAGAATTTAAGAAAAAATTCAAACTTCAAATTGCAATATTGACAGATTCTCTAGAAAAACTGTTGTACAATAGAAGAAGCATCAAGAGAAGATGGTAGGAATTTACAGAGTCCCTGTACCAAAAAGACTTGGTCAATGTTCGATCATTTCAGAAGACAGCATATGATCAAGTACCTGTGGTATTGAAGGAAGAAGTCCAAGCTGCACTGAAGGAGTTGGCAAAAAATAAGATTCCAGGAATTGGTAGAATACCCACTGAGATGTTTCAACAAATGGATGCAGTGCTGGAGGCACTTACATGTCTATCCCAGGAAATTTGGAAGACAGCTACCTGGCAAATTGACTGGAAGAGATCCGTATTTTTGCCCATTCCAAAGAATATGGAAATTATTGAACAATATAATTAATATCACACAAATTAAAATCTTGCTGAAGATAATTCAAAAATGATTGCAGCAGCATATTAACAGAGAACTTCAGAAATGCAAGCTGGATTCAAAAGAAACGTGGAATGAGGGATATCATTGCTGATGTCTGATGGATCTCGGCTGAAAGCATAGAATACCAAAAAAATGTTTACTTGTGTTGTATTGACTATGCAAAAGCATTTGACTGTGTGGATCATAAAAAATTATGGGTGACATTGTGAAGAATGGGAATTCCAGAACACTTAATTGTACTCATGAGGAGCATGTACATAGACCCAAACCAGGGAATACTGTATTGTTTAAAATCAGGAAATGTTACCTTTTGTATCCTTTCACCATTCTTATCAATCTTTATGTTGAGCACATAATCCCAGAAGCTGGAGTATGTGAAGAAGAACTCGGCATCAGGATTGGAGGAAGACTCATAACAACCTGCAATATGCAGATGATCCAACCTTGTTGGCTGAAAGTGGAGAGGACTTGAAGCACTTATTTATGAAGATCAAAGAATATAGTCTTCCATATGGATTACACCTCAATGTAAAGGAAACAATGCTTACAACTGGACAAATAAGCAACATCACGATTAATGGAGAAAAGATTGAAGTTGTCAAAGAGTTCATTTTACTTGAATCCACAGTCAACGCTCATGGAAGTAGCAGTCAAGAAATTCAGATGTCATATTGCACTGGGCAAATCTGCAAAAGACCTCTTTAAAGTGTTGAAGAGCAAAGCTATCACTTTGAATATTAAGATGTGCCCAACCCAAGCCATGGTATTTTTAATAGCCTATAGGAGCTCTGGTAGCATAGAGCCTAAGGCACTTGACTGCTAAACAGAAGTCTGGCGGTTCAAACCCACCAGCCACTCCTCGGAAGGAAGATAGGGCAATATGCTTCCGTAGTGATACTGCCTCGGAAACCCAAGGAGGGGTTGCTATGAGCCGGGTCTCACTCAACGGCACATAACAGCAACAACATGTGCATATGAAAGCTGGACAGTGAATAAGGAAGATTGAAGAAGAATTGATGCCTTTGAGTTGTAGTACGGGTGAAGAATACTGAAAATACCATGGAGTGCCAGAAGAATGAACAAATCTGTCCTGGAAGAAGTGCAGCCAGAATGCTCCTTAGAAGTGAGAATGGCCAGACTGTCTCACCTGCTTTGGTCATGTCGTCAGAAGGGAACAGTCCCTGGAGAAGGATGTCACGCTTGGTAAAGTGAAGGGTCAGAAGAAAAGGGGAAGACCCTCAACGAGACTGATTGACACAGTGGCTGTAATAATAGGCTGAAGCATAGCTAGGATTGTGAGGATGGCACAGGATGGAGCAGTGTTTTCTTCTGTTGTACACAGGGTCTCTATGAGTTGAAGTCGACAGCACCTAACAACAACTACTATGAATTACATATTTTGAAAAAACAATTTTTCCACAAAGATCTTACCAGAGTTTAGTTTGTGGATGCTGGATTTTTTCCAGTGTTTTTTGCATTTCTGGTACACTTCCTTTTTCACACAAGTATAAAGTACTAGTCAGCAGCTGTGAATGTACTAAAAAACTGAAATTGAAGCCGAGTAGAATCAAAGGTCAGCCTACATCCTGTATGTTAACTTGAAGGCAGATGAGTAAACGTGATAACTCAGTCCCTTAAAACTGAGTAGTATAAAAGCTTAGCTCACACATCCTCTCCATGACATCCCTCATCCTAGCTAGAAACAGGTGAATAAGTATGTTAATGTGCTTCCTTACCTGTTCATCATTATTCCCACTCTGGTTAAGACAGATGGGCAGACACAGTAACTCATGAATCAAAGCTCAGTCTGCATCCTGTCTGTTACCTTAGTTGGAGGCAGATAAGTAAACATGGTAACTCAGTTCCTTAAGAACTGAAATGAATTAAAAGTCAGTTCACACATCCTTTCCACATTATCCCCCTAGAAACAAGTGAATAGGTATGTTAATGTGTTTCCCTAAATTTGTTTTTCAAGGCCTGTGGACATGTGCAGTGAGGCAACAGGGAACAAAGTTTCTCAGAACTAATATTCTCCCCTCTGGCCAAGCACTGATCAGCTGATGACAAAAGTTGACGTGACTTTTTCAGTGTGCAAGCATACTGCATTAAAAATTGACTATCCCGGAGAGTTCCGGCAAGATGGCGGACTAGACAGAAAGACTGCACAGACCCTCTTCAACAAGGAAAAGGGAAACCAATTAACACAGACACAGAAGGTAATTCTGGACCCCTGAGCCTTGAAGGGAAGGATATAGAAGTGGACTAAACCCCAACTAGCAGAAGAATTTGTGTGAAAATACCAAAAAAGGAGACATACGGAGCTGTGGTCTGGCAGCGATCTGGCGATCCTGATGCCACAGACAGCTTGGAGATTCCCAAGTGCTGGTAGGACTTAAGAATTAACCTAAAAATCAG
>NW_006921865.1:1442530-1474568 GCF_000298275.1 Orycteropus afer afer | reverse complement strand
TGTAGCAGATATAGATCTGCTCTCTTGATAGAGAGGGAGAAAATGTGGAACAAAACTAAAAATCATTTGGAGAAAAAAAAGGGGGAGGGCAACCAGGTTTGCTGGTCTGATAGAGCCTGGTGGAACCACTGATACTATGGCCCCTAGCTGCCCTTCAGGTCTCGAATTCAATCCACACCCGTGGTTTCCAGCCAAACAAAAGATAGGCATATGCGTTGAACATTTACCTGAGGTAGATACACTCCTTGGAGAGAACGATCATTGAGAAAGAAGGGCTACCTATGCACAGGGAGACAGCTCATGGGGCAGGAGTCCATGGAGGGATGGACACTGGGAAGAGATAACTATGGGGAGGAAATGGGAGGGGAGCTGTTGCATTGTGATAAACTGTGGTCAATGTCATGAGACCAAGTATATGTAAACTGCTATATGGAAAGTGAATTTGCTCTGTAAATCTTCACCCAAATCCCCCCCAAAAAAAACCCCCCAAAAATTCACTATCCCTTTAAACCGAGGCGAAGGAAGCCTCAGACAATCCTCAGTTAATTTGTGCTCAAATTCCAGGAATCTTTATGAATATGTGTAAGCCTCTCTCCTGAAGTTTACAAAACTGTATCCAGACCTCCAAGGAGTCACATTTGGG
The DNA here is from genome assembly GCF_000298275.1 of Orycteropus afer afer. Taxonomy (NCBI): domain Eukaryota; kingdom Metazoa; phylum Chordata; class Mammalia; order Tubulidentata; family Orycteropodidae; genus Orycteropus; species Orycteropus afer. Next base: position 1,473,925 of record NW_006921865.1, on the reverse strand, counting down.
TACTAGCCCTTGTCTCCTTGCATTGCCGCCTTGCAATTTTCTCTCCTCTTAATCACTAAGTGTGTAAACTAGTTTGGCCTGATTGTGCACCGGGCAGGTACCCCCGTTTGGTCCACTTTCAAAATTGTTGAACCACGAATTCTGCTTCAGTGGTTTAATCATGTGCTTGTTGTGGGAATCAATCATAAGGAATGTGGTATGCTGGCAGCTGGTGGGGTACAAAAGGAATTATGGCCTGATATAAGCCCACCATAGCCAACACACTGTTGAGTCAATTCTGACTCTCAGTAACCCTATACATCAGAGTAGAACTCCCCCATAGTGTATCTGAGATTGTAAACAGCAACCAAGTGCTTTAATCACTGAGCCACCAGGGCATAAGCTCTATTAATAGATGCTAAGAAACTGATCTTCCATGGACACTGACTTTACCAAATAGAGAAGCAAGACCCAGTACCCAGGAGCATTGCAAGGGCAGTTGTGATTCAGGCAATAATGTGTGTATAATGTCTGTTACACATGAACCCTTTGCATATCCTCCATTTATGTTGTTCATTTGTATGACTGCAGTGTAGTAAATTACTTAGTATGGCTTTTCTACCCATAAGTCATTGTAAACTCAGTGGTGGAATGAGCAATTGAGGAGCTCCTAATTGTAAATGTTATCCACCTGGGTTATTTCTGTTGGGCGTGGCACAACACAGTGTTATGGGAGGCTCGCTCTCAGGTGCTTAGAGTTCTGATGCTATGATTGGCTAGTTTGGCCACTCTGCCAAGCTCAAAAGGAGACCTCCTAGATGCAGAACTCTCTATGACTGCTGGTTGAGGAAGACGTGCTGCAGAAAGAGACACACGCTCCTGAAAGAGACACGTGCTGCTGGGAAAGAGACGCAAGAGACACGCATTGCTGAGTAAGACATCGAGGGACATGCACTGCTGGGGGAGAGACAGTGAGAGACTTGGCTGAGAGACGGTGGGCTGGGAGAGAGACTGAGCGTTTTTCCTGAACTTGAATTGTAGCCTGGTGCTTCTCTAATAAACCCCATAATCTGTGAGTTCTGTGTGGCCACTGCAGTGAATTATCAAACCCAGGAGAGAGGTGTGGGTGCTGTGGGAGGAGCGGTTGGTGAAAAAACTGGAGGGAGGCAGCATGTCTGGCCTTATAGGAATAGCCTTTGGGTTATTGATGGTGGCTCTGTCTTCCTTTTGTGGGGTTAGAGGAGGTTGGAATATGTGGCCTCCTTGTCCTTTTTGCAATGACATATTTCACTATAAGTTATTTAATTCAGCAGATAGTAACTTTTGTGACAACTTTGCCAGGAGCAATTCCAAGTGATTTTTGATACAAAAATCCCTAGGAGAAAGCAGTCAATAAATAATTTCTCCCGTATTATGTCAAACAAGGATAAGGAAGAATCAAACCTTTAGTTGAACCACAGACTGAATTTCTTCACTTTCTATCTTTGTTGCACCTTTAGATACAGATGTTTGATTGACAGGAAGAAACTCAATTGACACTGCCACTTCACTGGGATCAACAGCTTAGAGTGAATTACAATCTTCTATCAATCCTAGAGGAACTCTGCTGGCATAGTGCCTAAGGCATTTGACTGCTAACCAGAAGGCTGGCGGTTCAAACTCACCAGCCACTCCTTGGAAGGAAGGTTGGGCAATCTACTTCCAAAGTGATACCACCTCGGAAACCCAAGGAGGGGTCACTAGGAGTTGGATCCAACTTCACAGCAGTGAGTTTGCTTTTGGATTTGATCAATCGTACAATCATTATTTTAAGGTGACAATTATTATGTATGTAACATGTTGTGGTAGTTATGTTTGTGTGTCACCTTGGCTGGGCCTGATTGAGTGGCTGGGCAGCTGGTGGTAGTTATTCCCCATGATGAGACTGACAATCATCTCCATGGTGGGATCTACCACAAGCAGTTGAGTAGCTGCATTTGGGATGTGGTCTGCTTCTTCTTGTATTAAGGAGAAGCTTTGGGAATGGTCTCAAGCCCGTGGGATGCTTGGACCCTGCATGTAGCTGTGTTGTTGCTCAGCAGCCTGCTAATGCTCTGCTGACCGTGGGACTTACAATGGCCTGCCGTGTGGTTTGGTAACATCGGGACTGTGTCATTTTACTTGTCAACCTTGGGCTTGTCAGTCTTAGCAGCCAGCAGCTGTCTGAGTGAAGAAATCTCTCTAGCTCCAGTCGGCCGGGAGCAGGAGGCAGAGCTGGACCCCAAGGTTGAGGGGCTTTCACCCAGCCCCTAGAGCCTGGCACTTTGAACTTAGACTTAAAGCCTCCAAATTGTAAGAATAAACTCCTGTTTGTTCAAGCCATCCCATTTGTGGTATATATTTCTTGTCAGAGCAGCACTAGGTAACCAGAACATGTATATTAAAAGTTATTTAAAGATTGGAGAGACTGTTTCTAGAGTAAAACATGTAGATGACAGTTCTGGGCTATATCTTAACCATTTACATTAATTGTTAAAGAAATGTGTGCCGTCGAGTTGGCCCCGACTCATAGTCACCTTGGTTTTCCAAGGCAGTATCACTACGGACGTAGATTGCCCAAACTTTCTTCCAAGGAGTGGCTGGTGGGTTTGCACCGCCAGCCTTCTGGTTAGCAGTCAGGTGCCTTAGGCACTATGCTACCAGAGCTCCTTTAAAGAAATAGTTCTTGGTAAATCTTTTCTTTAAAAATTGCATCTTCTAGGAGCATAACCTTGACAGATTACATAAACTCATTGGGCTTCATTGTACAATTATGAATTATTAGAGACTATCGACTTAATGGCATATAACAACAACAACATCTGTAGATAGAAACATAGTAGATAGAAACATAATTAAATTATTTTTATTTAAATTATTTTCTATTACCTGTAGTAAAAGAATGATAGAAAGCTATAATTGAGAAATGAAAACTCATGTAGAAATGTGCCCTCAGGAAGAATACCATGTATCTAAAAGTTAAACATAAATAGGCTGCAGGTCAAAAGTCAGTGTCTGGTGTTTAGGAAGACATGGCTTCTACACTATAATGTGCCATAAGAAATTGCAAGAGCTTTCCAAGTCTCATTTATGTATTCACCATTCTGTGACGCTGAGTGAAAACAGCAGCATAAAGGTGCTGCTATGACTATCATCTGTACTCTCAGACCAAGCTACACCTATAAATAGCCCAACATACAAAATTAAGATTACACAAAGCTATAGAACAGATATGTGATATAATTGAAATAATAAATAGTATATTACAAACAAACAAGAATAGGATAAAAGAGAATGATTCCCCTAATTGTCCTTCCCTATTACTTTTTGTAGGTCTAGCTCTGCCTCTAGAAGAGATACCTTTGAATGAATACCAAAAAAAAAATACAAACTCACTTCCATTGAGTCGATTCCAACTCATAGTGACTGCCACTGGGTTTCCGAGGCTGTAAATCTTTACAGAAGTAGATTGCCCTATCTTCCATTCATGGAGTGGCTGGTGGGTTGAAACCACTGCCCTTCTGGTTAGCAGCCAAATGCCTTATCCACACCACCACCAAGAGTTCCTTCTTTGAATGAATAATGGTTATTAATCACCATCATCTTTATAATAGCTACAATTTATTTAAAATCCTACTTTTAGATCTGATTTTTTCATTACTGTAAACCAAATGAATGAAATGAAATGCTTAGGACAATGCCTACTGTTTGCTAGGCAGTGTGCTAAGCATTTCATTTCATTCATTCAGTTTACAGTGATGAGTATATCTGATATAGTCCTAAATGAAAGCCTCTTGGAGGTGCTAGACTTTAAACAAATAACAAATCTGTGATTTAAAACTGTAATAAGTATTGTAAAGGAAAAAAAGAGACTGATAAGAGAGATTATCACAGAGCAGACCAACTTTGAGTGTTTAGGAGAGCCCATAGGTAATTCAGTTAGGATGCAGAAAGTATCAGAAGAAACAGACACTCTGAACCACAATGTCTAAACAATAAGTAAATCTCTTCTCTCAGACTTGGTAGTTTAGAGGTATAACAAGATTCATGGTTGGTGGATTCAGTGGATCAAGCATGTCCTCAAGAGCTAGGGTTCTTTGTTCTTTTACTCTGCTGTTTACGATATCACTGTGGGGGTTAAGTTTGTGTGTCAACTTGGCTGGGCCTGGTTGAGTAGCTGGGCAGCTGGGTGTAGAATTCCCCATGATGAGACTGGTAATCACTTCCATGGTGGAATCTACTCTTACCAGCTGAGTCTCTGCCTTAGGGATATGGTCTGCTTTCTTTATATAAGGAGAAGCCCTGGGGAATGACAGTCTCTACCTTCTGGCACGCTTGAACCCTGCGTGTAACTGAGTTGTCGTTCAGCAGCCTGCCATGCTCTGCCAATCTTGGAACTTTTAATGGACTTGAATTAATAGCCTGCCATGTGGTTTGGTAACATTGGGACTGTGCCTTATTACTTGTCAACTTTGGGCTTCTCAGCCTCAGCAGCCAGCAGCTAAGTGAAGAAAAGCTTCTAGCTTCAGTGGGCCAGGAGCAGGAGGCAGAGCTGAAGCCCAAGATTGAGGAGCTTTCACCAACCCCTATAGCCTGGCACTTTGAACTTGGACTTAAAGCCTCCAAACTTAAAGAGAATAAACTCCTGTTTTTTCAAGCCATCTCATTTGTGAAATGTCAGAGTGGCACTAGGTAACTGGAACAATCACTTTCCTTTTAAGCCTTAACCTTTTATGGTTATATGATGTCTGAAACAAAATACAGCTTATGTCTCTTCCACTTAATGAAAGATGGTTGCAACTAGGATCATTTGCATTCTTAGTCACATACAGCAGGAGGGAGAAAGAGAAATAAGCTTACAGAATAAGCCCTTCCCTTCAATCACATTACACCAGTCTTGGAAAGACTGCCAGTTGTCCACCAACATCCATTATCCTCACTTTTAGCTAGGCACATAAGACACCTGGAATAAAGATTACATTTCACAGCTTTCTTTGCAGCTAGGTGTGGCCTTGTGACTAGATTTTAGCAGTGAGATGTAAGTAGAAGTAATTTGTGTCATTCCTAGGATATATCCTTGCAGGGAGTATGTACACCTTTCTTCCTTTCTTCCTTGCTGTTGGGATCTGAACATGATGGCTGAAGCTCTGCAGCCATATATTGAAGATGGTCAAGCAACATGGATCCTGAGTGCCTGACACCTGTGGCACCATACCAGCCCTTGACCATCTCCCTCCTACTTCTTTTAAATGAGTGGGAACTAAATTTCTATTTTGTTCAACCCACTAGTTGGTGGTGTTTTCTGACACATGCATTTTGTAGGTAATACACTCTGTTAAGTCATTGCCCAGAGAGAGGAATGCCGTAGACATTTAGAATGACTCAATGACAGTGGGTTTGGTTTGGTCTCTCTCATGACTTTGGGCAAGGTACAGAACCTTGCCAAGAACTGTTTTCTTATCTGTGAAATAGAGATTTTAATACTAAAAGCTTATGTGGTTATTATGAGTAATAAATGAGAACATTTCAAGCACTTAGAGTAGAACCTTACAGTCTAAATACTTATTCTAGTTAGTATTTTTTTCTGGACTAAGGATATAGTTCCACAAGTTACATAGGTTGTGTGAGGGGGTGCTGAATAAAACGAAGCTGCTGTTAGAAAAGAAGGAGCTCTGGTGGTGCAGTGCCTATGGCATTTGAAAGGGGAAGAAAGAGAAGACAGGGGTCAGATCTTGCAGGACCTTTTTGCAAAGGTAACTGCATATTTCTGTTTGCCCCGAACTGTCCTAGTTTAACCAGGTAATCCTGACAAAATGATAATAGTCCTCTCTTTTATTTTCAGAAATGTCCTAGTTTTAATGATAAAATCTGTGGTTATCCTATGAATGAATACAGCCCATGTTAAGAAATTTGTATTTTATTCTAAAAAAAGTGGGAAACAGTTTTTTCCTTAATTTTGTCTTGGTATGCACATCAGGCTTTTATTGTTATCTCAGACTTTATCTTCTAGCTACTCCCTTGTTTCTTTTGCTAGGCCATGTTAGAAATTCTTTCCGAATTGATTGCCAAGGTTATCTAACATCCGAAGTACAGATAAACACCTATTCCTGCCTTTCCTGAGCCACTCAGAAGATTGCTTCTGACGTTTCCTATAAGATTGCTTCTCTTTCCTTGGATTTCTCATCCAGCAACAAAGTTATGGTATAAACAATCTTATTCTGTTGTTATAAACTGTATTCATTTTATACATTATCTCTGTGTTTTAAATAATCTTGCTTATACTCACTGCCATCAAGTCGAATACAACTCATAGCGACCCCTCCTTTGGTTTCTAAGGCATATGGAAGTAGATTGCCCAGCCTTCCTTCTGAGGAATGGCTGGTGGATTTGACCCACCAGCGTTATGCTTAGCAGTCAGGTACCTTAGGCACTATGCAACCAGAGCACTTTCAGATCTTTTCTGACGTTATTCCCACTGACCATGTAGCCATCAAGTCTGCTGAGTCAATCTGCTATCTCCTTTGTATGTTTGCTCTGGTTGCATAGTGGTTAATGCATTTGGCTGCCAACCGTAATAAGGTCAATGGTTTGAACCCACCAGCCAGTCCATGGGAAAAAGGTGAAGCAATCTGCTTCCATAAAGATTTATAGTTTTGGAACTCCATAGGGCAGTTTTACTCTATCCCATAGAGTTGATGTGAGTCAAAATTGACTTGATAACAGTTGGTTTGGTTTGGTGTGGTCTCTTTAGTGACTTTGGGCAAGTTACTGAAATTTCCTGGACCTGTTTTCTTTATATATATATGGTTCAAACCCACCAGCCACTCCTCAGAAGGAAGATGGGGCACTCTACTTCCGTAGTGATACTGCCTCGGAAACCCAAGGAGGGGTCGCTGTGAGTCGGTTCGACTCAACGGCACATAACAACAACAACAACAACATATATATATAATAGAATTACTAGGATCTCTGGTGGTGTAGTGCCTAAGGCATTTGACTGCTAACCAGGAAACTGACTATTCACACCCACCAGGCACTCCTCAGAAGGAAGGTTGGACAATCTATTTCCCTAGTGATACTACCTTGGAAACTGAAGGGAGGGGTCATATGAGTCAGATCTGACTCCATGGCAGTGTGTTTGGTTTTTTTGGTTATAATGGAATTATTAATACTGTAAGCTCATATGGTTATTATGAATAATAAAGTAGAGTAATACACTTAAAAGTAAATCATTAGAGTGGAGCTTTACAGTCTAAACCTATTCTATAAACCAAAAAACAAACTCACTGCTGTTGAGTCAGTTCTGACTCCTAGCGACCCCTCCTTGGGTTTCTGAGGCAGTAACTCTGTGGAAGTAGATTGTCCAATCTTCCTTCTGAGGAGTGTGGTGGGTTTGAACCACCAACCTTCTGGTTAGCAGTCAAATGCCTTAGGCACTACGCTACTATATATTATCTGTATATGTATTTAAGAATATATAGACGTGTTGTTGGTTGTCATTGAGTTGGTTCAAACTCATGGCAACCTCAGGTACAGCTGAAGAAACTTTACCCAGTCTTGTACCATCTTCACGATCATTGGTGGTATCCTCAAGTCCATTGTTGTGACTACTGTGTATTTTGAGTTAGCTTCCAACTGAGGGAGCCATCTTCTAGCAGTATGTTGTTGTTGTTATCTGCTGTTGAGTTGGACCCAACTCATAGCGACCCCTCCTTGGGTTTCTGAGGCATATCACTGCAGAAGTAGATTACCCCACCTTCTTTCCAAGGAGTGGCTGGTGGGTTTGAACCACCAGCTTTCTGGTTATCTGTCAAGTGCCTTAGGCACTACACTGCGGTATTCTATTGTGATCCATAGGGCTTTCATTGATACTTTTCAGAAGCAGATCACCAGGCCTTTCTTCCTGGTGTGTTAGTCTGGAAGCTTTTCTGAAACCTGCCCATGATGGGTGATCTTGATGGTATTTGACGTACTGCAAATATATTTGCAATACTTTCAATATGCAAGCTGCCACAGCATGAAAAATTGGCAGAGGAGTAGCTCATAGAAATATATATTTCTATATATTCTGGATTTATATTACAATTAGTTAAAAACCAACTGCCATCAAGTTGACTTAGACTCATGGTGACCCCATGTGTATCAGAGAAGAACTGTGTTCCATCCAGTTCTCAATGGTGTTCCTTGGAAGTACATCTCTAGGCTTTTCTTCCAAGGTGTCTCTGGGTGGATTCAAACCTACACCCTTTGGTTAGCAGCTAAATGCATTAACTACTTGTGCAACACAGGAACTTTGTATTTATATTATAATTCTCAATAGTTTTTATTTTCTATTTTTATGGTTATTATTTACGTTTTTTTTTTTTTTTTTCTTTAAGGCTTAACACTGCCCTTCTCTCAGTCTGTATATCCTGGTTCTCATTCCATAGGACCATCATGTACCAAAAAGCCTTTAATCAGTCATTCCTCATCCAAATCAATGATTATCATCTGTAAAATCTGAAATCACAGTTTAAACTGTCTACAAGCAAACAAAAAACTTGCAATGTGAGTTAGTTGCTTTGTTGATGGGATGGGAGAACAGTATTCTATACAAAATGAATTGGAAGAAAACTATCTTTTAAAAGTCATAGTAAGTATAAAAGAATATACCTACTCCTCACTTATTGACATAGTTAGGTTCCAAAGACCAGGTCATTATGCAAAAAAAATGGAGGATGACCACATCAGAACATAACTGACAAATTAAGTCATTGTAAATTGCCAAATTACATCACTACATAACTGCCAAGCCACTGAAAATCATGGCCCAGTCAAGTTGACATGTAACCTTAACCATCACAGCCAGGTTTACTGTCACAAGACATATATTGTTAATGTGCAAAATAGTCATATAGTAGATTGTTTACAGTTGTTGTAAATATGAAATGTCAGATAACAAAAAAGAAGTTGCAAAGCTAGAAATGATCACTTATCTATACCAAGAAATTTGGAAGATAGCTACCTGGTGAACAAACTGGAAAAAAATCTGTGTTTTTTCCCATTCCAAAGAAAGGTAATCCAACAGAATGCAGAAATTATCAAACAATATTATTAATATTACATACAAGTAAAATTTTGCGGAAGATAATTCTAAAAATGTTACACTAATACATTGACAAGGGACTGCCAAACATTCAGCTGGATTCAGAAAAGGATGTGGAACAGGGATATCATTGCTGATGTCAGAAGGATCTTGACTGAAAGCAGAGAATACTAGAAAGAAGTTTATTGTGTTTTGTTGACATTCAGCTGTGTAGATCATGACAAATTATAGATACCATTGGAAGAATAGAAATTCCAGACACATAATTGTAATCATGTAAACCTTTATATAGACCAAGAGGCAGTTGATTGAGCAGAAGAAGGGCATAGTGTATGGTCTAAAATCTGGAAAGGTGTGTATCAGTCATGTTTCCTTTTATGACACTTACTCAGTCTGTATGCTGAGCAAATAATCTGAGAAGCTCGACTATATTAATAGGACATGGCATCAAGACTGGAGGAAGTCTCATTAACAACCTGCAATATGCAGATGGCTTAACCTTGCTTGCTGAAACTAAGGAAGACTTGAAGCACTTACTGATGAAGATCAGACTATAGCCTTCAGTATAGATTACACCTCAACAAAAAACAAAAATCCTCACAACTGGACCAATAAGCAAAATCATGATAAATGGGGAAAACATTGACGTTGTCAAGGATTTCATTTTACTTGGGTCTGTAATCAATGCTCTGCCGTGGAAGCAGCAGTCAATAAATCAAATTGTTAGAGGCCTAACAACCCTGTAGAATTTACCAGTGTGGCAGTGGAAGGAGGACAGGCTTGGTTTAAAAGGACTCAGGATCAGGATCTCCAGAGCAGAGTGTATATGGGTTTGTGTGTGAATGTATGAATAAGTGCAAACTGAGGTTTTGATTTTCCCCCGGGACCTGATTAAAGTCTGATGTTTGTTTTAACTTTATTTTGTGTTCTACTTTTTCATTTCTCTTTTCTTCCTAAGACAGCTTCCTTATTGGACTGTACTACCATCTAGTGACCCCACTGAATACTTCTCCTAGTGAAACTGTTCCATTTGTGAAGATGGCCCCCACAATTGGAGATGGGACTGTTTAACTCATCCAGGGACATTTATTTTCAGAAAAGCTGTTTCACCCCTCATGTACCCTCTTCCTGGAGGTTCACACTCAGAACCCCCTTCTCTTTTCCTCCTTTCCTTCTTACAGGATATAATAAGGAGGTTTGACCATGTACAAGAAAGAAGGAAAGAGGGAGACTTGCCTTCTTTACAGGATTTGTCCTTTTTTTGTTTTATTGGCCCTTTTTACCCATTTATAGGGAATTGGGATACCAGAACAAGCATATTTATGCCTGAAAACACACCAAGGGTCAACATTGCTATCTATCTTTTGGCAGATTGATTGTTGACAGTAGATTTTATGAAATGAGGAACCAACCTCACATCCCCCCTCAGTCCCCATTGGGATATAGTCTTACGAGTTGGCAAAGATACAGATACCTTCCTGTGAAGAAGTAGCAGATGATTTTCCTCCGCAACACAGCTTGGCCTCAGTACCAACTGGGAGACCAAGAAAAATGGCCCTTAAATGGGTCACTAGAGTATAACATAATTTTGTAACTTGAATTATTATGCAAGAGGATGCATAAGTAGAATGGAGTACCATTTGCTCAGACCTTTATGTCTTTGTATCAAAATATGTATCTTCCTAACCAGGTGTTACTACAACAGACACAGCAGACAGAAAAGAAAATCCTCCTGGATTCTAACGCAGAGAATCTCATACTTGGGGCATGGGGTGTCTGAGGCTATGGTGCCACCCCCACCATATAGGTGATGCTGCAGGATCCCCCAGACTCCAGCACTAATCAGAGAAAGATGACAACCTACTTCCCAGGTGACTCTGAGGGACCTTCAACAGGTATGGTCTCCCCGCCTCACACCAGACACAGGACAGTTTCTAGTGGGGGAACCAGGGGACCCAAGGTAGGGCAACCAATGACAGCAGCAGGGCAGTTTACCTTGTGGGAAGTCCCAGCAGGAAATGATGAATAAGGACAACATTCTGCAATGCTAGTGCATGCCCCTTTTCCACCAGACATATATAATTGGAAGAATAATAATCCCCCATACCAGACTAGCCCTGTTAAAATGACAAAACTTTTCCTTTCTATAGCCACCCACCAACCCACTTGGGCAGGCATACAAACCCTTTTAACGATTCTGCTCACGTTTGAAGAGCCAAGAATGGTATTGGAACAGACCCAGAAAGATGCAGATCTCCATGATTTGAACGCTTCTATTCACCCTACCAGCATAGAGGTGGTCCCAGCTCAAGACTTTGGGTAGAATTACAGCTCAGATGAGGACTATGTGAAACTTCAGCTGTATCAAGACTGTGTAACTGTAGGATTGAAGATGGGTACCCCCAAGCCAAAAAGCCTCCAGAAGATAAGAGAGAAATCAGGGAGACAAGGAAGTCCCGTCCTCCTTTGAGTTACCCAACCCTATTGACAATATACTGATATTAATCCAGAGGATGTCACCAGTGCTCAGCTGCTTAATATGACTTTCATTTCACAGGCTCAAGACATTCAGAAGAAACTGCAGAAGTTGGAAGGATGTCTAAGGGTGCCAGTGGGGCAACTTCTGGAGATTGCTTTTAAATTCTTTAATAACTGAGACCAAGCTGCTGAGCAAAAGGAGAAACAGGAAATGAAACAAAATATAGCAGTAATAGCTGCTGCCTTAACCCCAGAGGGTGGAGGTCCCAGAGGCAGGAAGAAAACCCCCAGACCCCGGCAAATGTGAGATTCAGATCAGTGTGCTGTTGTGAGGAAAAGGGGCATGGCATATGAGAATACCCCCAAGAGAATATAGGAAGCATGCCTCTTCATGCAAGCCCTGCAGAGCCTGGGACTAAGGGGAAGAAGATTCAGACTGAGGAGGTCCAGGGGCTCTAACCCCCATCCAGATCTCCCACCATGAGCCCTTGGTAACAATTCAAGTGGGGAGGCACTTAGTTGACTTCATTTTGGACAGTGGTGCTTTTTCTGTCCTAAACATGGCAGAATCTCCCTTAAGTTACAAGAAAACTAGCTACCAAAACATTTTTTACAATCCGTCAGTTGTAAAATTGGAAAAGATTGGGTGTTCCATGAATTCCTCTATACCCGGTTCCCTTGTTGGAGTGAGAGCTGCTCAAAAAATTAGGGGCACAGATGACCTTCAGAAAAGAGAAAGTAAAAATTCCCATCCTACCTGAACATGCTTGCGCCCTATAGGTGGCACTAATATCTGAACCTGGAGCACCACCTTCTGGTCTGCCTGAAGAATTATTACAGAGAGGGAACCCAGACGTGTGGGCTAAGGGCACACCCCTATGAGGGCCAGATGGGCACTCCCAGTGACCATCTAGTTAAAAAAAGCTCTATCATAAACCAAAAAGAGTATATCTTGAGGAGGGATGGACCCTCTGTTGTTGTTATGTGCCATCGAGTCGGACCTGACTCATAGCGATCCCTCCTTGATACTGCCGAGGCAGTATCACTACAGAAGTAGATTGCCCCGTCTTCCTTCCGAGGAGTGGCTGGTGGGTTTGAACCGCCAGCCTTCTGGTCAGCAGTCAAGTCCTTAGGCACTGTGCTACCAGAGCTCCTGATGGACGCTCCAGTCAAGAAATATTTAGATGTAGGACACATAGCACTCTTAAGGTCTTGCAGATCTCCCTATAACACACCTATTTTTCCAGTCCAGAAGCTGAGGACAGGGGATTACCGCTCATACAGGACGTAAGAAAAAAAACTAGATTGTAGAAGCTCACCATCCAGTGGTCCCAAACCCCTATGTTGTTATTGTTATGTGCCGTAGAGTCAAACCCGACTCATAGCAACCCCTCCTTGGGTTTCCAGGCAGTATCACTACGGAAGTAGGATTGCCCAACCTGCCTTCCGAGGAGTGGCTGGTGGGTTTGAACCGCCAGCCGTCTGGTTAGCAGGCAAGTGTCTTAGCCACTGTGCTACCAGAGCTCCCCAAACCCCTTGTTGTTGTTGTTGTTATTTGCCATCGAGTCAGCCCCGACTCATAGCGACCCCTCCTTGGGTTTCCAAGGCAGTATCACTACGGAAGTAGGAATGCCCAACCTTCCTTCCGAGGAGTGGCTGGTGGGTTTGAACCACCAGCCTTCTGGTTAGCAGTCAAGTGCCTTAGGCACTATGCTACCAGAGCCCTATACTCTTCTTAATCCTTGGTGAGAGTTCTTGATTCTCAACATTGGATTTAAAATACTTCTTTTTCTTTTTTTTGCCTTCAAGTGGACAGAACCAACTACTGGCATGAAAATTCATTTAACTTGGCAGGGGAGGGTCCTCGCCAAGAGCTTCAAAAATTCTTCCACAAACTTTGGAGAAAACTTGGCCTGGGATTTAAGACTGACCTTTGGCCTGGGATTTAAGACTGACCTGAAAAGGGGGGCTGCTTTTACAATATGTAGATGACATCCTTATAGCTAGCAGTACCAAGTAGGAGTCAGGTGAGATTACCATTCAAATCCTTAATTTCTTGATTGTCGGTATAAGGTGTCTAAAAAAAAGGCCCAGCAACAAGTGACATACCTAGGTTTCCTAATTTCCCAAGGCCAGAGGAGTCTCTCCCAAGACCGAAGGGATGCTATACCAAGAGTGGCCCCTCCCTGTTTGAGGAAAGAGCTCCGAGGTTCCTAGAAGAGGCAAATTTCTACTGCCTGTGCATGCTGGGTTTTGGCCTGATAGCCAAGCCATTGTAAGAATCCCAAAAAGGTGATAAAGGAACCTCTTTTTTGGACACCAGAATGAAGCAGAGCCTTTAAGCAAATTAAATTCAAACTCCTCATTGCACTAGTTCTTGGGTTCCCCAACTTGTAGAAGGCTTTTGAATTATTTGTATGTGAAACACAAGGATTGGCATTGGGAGTACTGACTCAGATATTGGGCGTTGCCCAGAGACCTGTGGCCTGTTTGTTCAGCAACTAGATGAAGTCGTGAAGGGATGGCCAGCTTGTGTCAGGGCCATTGCCACTAAATGTGACCTACTACAGGAAGCTGAGAAATTTACCCTTGGTCAACAAATTCTAGTCCAAACCCTTCATGCAGTACTTTCCTCATTGTAAAAAAGGGGGCCATTGGCTGTTGGCAGGAAGAATGGGAAAATATCAGGCCATCCTGCTGGCTACTCCAAATGTGACTTTAAAGGCTGTGACCACCCTTAATCCTGCTACTCTCCTTCTGGAAGGAGGAGGACCCTTACATGACTATATAGAAATTATTGAAGAGGTTTATTCTAGCTGACCAGAGTTAACTGATGTTCTTCTCCAGGAAGTACACCTAGAAATTTTACAGATGGAAGCAGGTTCATTCATGAAGGAATCCAAAAGGCTGCGTACAATGTGGTAACGTAAGACTCAGTACTAGAGAGTGGAGTCCTTTCCCTGGGTATTTCGGCACAAAAGGTGAGTTAATAGCCCTAGGATGGGCTTTCCAACTCTCAAAAGGGAAATGAGTAAACATGTGCACGCAAAGTAAATATTTCCACCTGATTCTGAATGCCCACAGGGCTATTTGGAGAGAATGAGGAGTTTTGACCATAGCCGGAAAAGGAGTAAAGCATGTACCTGAAATTCTGGAACATGTAGAAGCTGTAAATGGCCCTGTAAAGGTGGTAGTCATTTATTTTCCTGGACATCAAAAAGGGCAAACAGCAAGTGCAAAAGATAACTGAAAGACACTGAGGCAAAGAAGGTGGCTGTGGGAAAACCATCTTTAACATTGATATGCATTCCCCACTTCAACAAAAAAGAACTCCCCCAGCCAGTTTATTTATCTGAAGATTTAGCCAGGGCTGGAGAGTGGGGATATGAAACGGACTCAAACTCTGACTGGTTTATGAACTCTAAAGGGAAATTTTTATTGTTCAAGGCCCAGAATTCTACTATAATAAAGGCACACCACTCAAATACCCATTTTGGACAAGATGCCACATAAGAATGGGTACACAATCTCCTGACAGCTCGTCATCTAGCCAAGACAGTAAAAGAAGTCACTCAGAGGTGTCATCTTTGTACACAGCATAACCCCAATACCTCTACCCCACACCCACATGAACCTGGAATCCATCATTGAGTCACTAATGTAGGAGAAGACTGGCAAATAGACTTTATTGCCAAAAGCACCTGAGAATTTAAAACATCTTTTAGTTTTAGTGGACACCTATACAGGGTGGTCAGAAACATCCCCCTGTTGAATGGAACAAGCTCCAGAATTAACCAAAGTTCTACTGAGGGAAACTATCTCGAGGTTTGGACTACCTCTCTCAATCCAAAGTGACAGTGGAGCTGCCTTCATCTCACAAGTAACCCAAGGAAAATACATGGTGCTAGGTATTTGGTGGAAGTGTCACTCTGCTTGGCAGCCCCAAACCAAAAACCAAAAAAAAAGTGGGAGCCCTGGTGGCGTAGCATTTGGCATTTGACTGCTAACCAGAAGGCTAGCGGTTCAAACCCACCAGCCACTCCTCAGAAGGAAGGTTGGGCAATCTACTTCCATAGCGATACTGCCTTGGAAACCCAAGGAGGGGTCACTATGAGTAGCCCCAGTCATCCGAAAAGGTGGAGAAACTAAGTCATACCTTCAAGAAAACTTTGGTCAAATTATAAAAAGATGCTAACTTGCTGTGGAGCCAGCTGTTGCTGCTTGTTCTGCTTAGGATATGGGTTGCTTTCTGAAGAAGGTTCAAATTGAGCCCCTTTGAAATGATATATGGGAGACCATTCCTAAGAAAGGGGACCACCCCTACTCATACAATGTCAGAGCTGGAAAAAAGGAAGTGGGATAAGTTTCTAGGTAATGTTTTAAATTGTACTCACCAGTTTACTTCTGTGCAGCTATCTTATCCTGCTGATACCCTTTTCCACAGGTTTTGCCAAGTAGACTGGGTCTTAGTGAAAACATGGAAAGTCCAGTGTCTTCGCAAGTTCATTCCTAAGTTGTTGTTGTTGTTGTAGTTGTTGTTGTTATGTGCCGTTGAGTCGGACCCGACTCATAGCGACCCCTCCTTTGGTTTCCTAGGTAGTATCACTAGGGAAGTAGATTTCCCTAAGTAGGAGGGGCCATAAAAAGGACTGCTGACAACTCACTCTTCCCCGAAGCTAGCAGGAATCACAGTTTGAGCCTGTTACACCTGGGTGAAGATTGTGCCAACTGAGCCTGAACTCTCAACACCACGCCAACACCCTTTTATTCCTGCACACCTCTCTCTGATCTTAAATATTTGTATAAAAGGAAAAATTAGGCAAAATGTGATTACTCTGGGTTTTTATTGTTAGCCTGTATCCCTTCCAGATCCAAAGTGAACCCCCTTTCATTATCCTCTAAGCAGAAGGAACCTTGACCTTGGGATTAGGAAATACTCTCACACTCCCCTGTGTTGTTTCAACCCTCTGCCCAGTGGTCCCTGTAAATTGGATAAAGAAAAACCCTGATATGGGGAAAAAAGAGACCAGTTACAACTTCAGGGGCCAGCCCATCCCCTCGATTAACTGTAATGGCTGAACTTTTCAAGGACCTCAAAACAAAGATTTTTTTCCATCTCTATTATTAGATGTCACTCTGTCTGATGCTGGGATTTATTATTGTATTAAGTACAGAAAAAGCTCCCCCAAAGAATATATGAGAAGAGAAGGAATTGAACTCATAACAGTAGGATATCAAGAACTTGTCTATATCCCCAGTGGCTGGAATTGATCTTCCAATGGATTAGTAACAATGTCTCAGGCCATTGCTGACCTATTGTTGACAGTGTTACCACCTCCTGAGGTCTGGGGGTGTCTTGAGCCCCATGGCAGTGCCAGTGTCTAACTACCATTTTAGAATTGGTAACTACACTTCAGTCCACATTCCACCCCAGCCATCACGCCCCCCTACTCTTCCCATCAAAACTTACTTAGTACATTATCCCTTTAAAATTCCCTTTTTTTCTTTCGGAAGTTTTTAACTGGACTGCCAGAGAAACCTGGCCACTGAGGACCTGGGCACCTGCAACGGGTCTTTTGAAGAACCATGGTTGTAGTATACAAATAACAGTATCCCTAGCAGTTCCAGTGGAAATTTTTCTTTGTGTGCAGTGGAAAAAATATCTTAGTTCTTGTAACCCTAGTCCCAGGCCCACTATGTACACCTGGGCTGTGCCTTACAGGAATACATTTTGTGGGACAGTATACTGTAGGTTTCCTCACCTTTCCTACTCAGATATACCCCATTTCCCCACATTTCTCCAGGAGCCCACGTCAAACAAAAACAAGATCTCTTTTCTGTAGACCCTGCATCATTAGACATAGGAACAAGAACTATTCCAGACCTTGAGAAAAATGAATTTGGATTGTACTTTCTGAAAACTATCATTCTAGGTTTAGAGGTTAGGCACATAGAACTTGCTATTCAGCATTTATCAGACACCATCCATCTCCTAGCCATGGGTACAGAGAAAGCCATGTGAACTCAAAAGACTTCTTTAAAATTCTTAGCTGGGGTGGTCCTGGGCAACTGTATAGCTCTTTCTTCTTGCCAAGCACAGTGGACCATGTACTATGATCAGCAAGACATGCTCTGCCTGGGTCAATATCTCTGGAAAAACTGAATTAGGTCTGGATGTAATCCATGTCACCCAGTGGATAAAAGCCCAAATTCAAGACCAGGGAAGTGAATAGGGCTGGCTGGAAAGCCTAGGGTCCTGGATGAACCCTTTTAATCACCTTGGGTCTTATTATTATCATATGCCCTTGTGTTCCTTGCCTTGTGAAAGTGGCCTTCAGTGGAGCTGCAAAAACTCTAGGCGCCACTCATGTTTAGCCTCACCAAAGCCCCTAAAAATGATGCTAGTGAACTTATTCAGCTATTCCCCCTGCCAAAGTATTGAGGCCTTCATTGCCCCAGGAAGTAGTTTTCATTATAGCAGGAAGTAGTTTTGGAGAGAGAGATCGCTCCATTCCCCGTGATTGTGAAACTTTGGACAAAGGGGGGATTGTTAGAGGCCTAGCAGCCCTGCAGGATTTAGCAGTCTGGCAGCCATGTTAAAATAGCCTTGCTGGTGCTAATTAATCTTTTTTGCTTTTTTCTTTTTGTAAAACAGGGGCTGACCTGCCATGGATGCTGAGTCTTGTTCACATTCCTCTCAGAAACCAATTATGACCATTTCACAACGTAGGGCTGGAAATTTATGAAGCAAGACCCTGGGAAGGAGACACCTAGTCTAGAATAACTATGATAAGGAAGAATAAAGACATTCTTGGTGATCCAGAAGGCCCTCTCCCTTTTCACAATTTCCCTTTGTAAACCTAACTTGCTTTTTCCTTGGGATAATAGGCTTTTAAGAGAATCGATTCTGTCTCCTTGGGTATCAATATACAATAAATCTTTTGCTTTATCACTTCAACCTGTTATAATTATTGGCTCTCCTCATGACAGGTGACAAGAACCACATTTGTCCAGTATCAAAATGACATACTGCACTGGGAAGACCTGCTTCAAAAGGCCTAATTAAAGTATTTCCAACAAAGATGTCACTTTGAAAACTAGGATGTGCTTGATCCAAGCCATGGTTTTTTCAGTAGCCTCATATACATGTGAAAACTGGACAGTGAGTATGGAAGACTGAAGATGGATTGATGCATTTGAATTATGGTGCTGATAAAGAATATTGAGTGTACATGGACTGTCAGAACAAAAAAGTCTGCCTTGCAAGAAGTACAGCCAGAATACTCCTTAGAAGTGGTGAGATCTCCTCTCATGTACTTTGGAAATGTTATCAGGAGGGACTAGTCCTTGGAGAAAAACATCATGCTTGGTAAGGTAAAGGATCAGCTTAAAAGAGGAAGACTGTCAATGAGATGGATTGACACAGTGGCTACAATAATGGATTCAAACATGGCAACAATTGTGAGGATGGTGCAGGACTGCTCAGCGTTTCATTCTCTTGTACATAGGGTCACTATTAGTCGAACCACCACAAATACACCTAATAACAAAAGATTTTTTACAATTGTAAAATATTTTATATAATAAGATAGTCAATAAATGAGGAGTAGGTTGCTAACCAGAAGGTCAGCAGTTCAAACCTACCAGCCACTCCATGGAAGGAAGATGAGGCAATATATTTCCATAAAGATTTACAGCCTTGGAAACCAAATGGGGGTTGCTATGAGTCAAAATTGACTTGATGGCAGTGAGGTGTAATCTAGTACAAGCAGTAATAACACTCGTGATTATTGTCATGGTCTGTCAGTTCAGAAAAGAAATAAGCCTTTATTTTTAGTGACTTCAGTACTGACAGAATTATTATATGTGTAAGTAATCTTTCTATTTTATTATAAACTATGTTCATTTTATTCATCTCTAAAATTTAAATAACAATTGCACTTATACACATACTGTTCACTTACTATCTCATTTGACATTTCACATTTATGACAATAGTACAAAGTCTAATATCTGACTATTTTATACATTAACAGCATACATCTGGAGTAATGAATGCTGATGTGCAAGGCAAGAGTAATACTGGCTGTGTTGTGCTCAAACTTATGTGTCAACATGGCTTGGCCATGATTCTCTGTGGTTTGGCAGTTATGTAATTATGTAATTTTGCAACTATGATGATGTAATCATCCTCCATTTTGTGATATGATGTGGTCATCCTCCATTTTCACGTAGTGCCAATTTTCACATAATGACCTGGGGGTCTTTGGAACATAACCATGTGGGTAAATGAGCAGGTGTGTTGTAGTTAAATATTATTTTAATTCTCTATTAAATGTATTAGGAGCTCTGGTAGCATAGTGCCCAAGGCACTTGACTGCTAACCAGAAGGCTGGCAGTTCAAACCCACCAGCCACTCCTTGGAAGGAATGTTGGGCAATCTACTTCCATAGTGATACTGCCTTGGAAACCCAAGGAAGGGTTGCTGTGAGTTGGGTCCAACTTGACAGCACATAACAACAACAACATTAAATGTATTGCAGATTCATTACAAATACTAGGAAAGATATTTTTAGGCTCACCAATGTAAAGTGTCAGAGCCAAGATTTTAGAACATTCTTCTCAGTCCATGAATTGGGTGCAATAGAATCACCTGAGACAGTTAAAATATAGTGTTCTGGGCCCCCTTAAATCATAATTTTTGAAGGTGACATCTATAGTAGGATCATCTTTGCAAATTGTACTTGTTTAAGGAATCTAGCTTTGTAAGAGCTAAGACTACGCTAAAGCTCATGAACGTGAAGTTAGGTGACACCCCATATTTAGTCATACCTCCTGATTTTCTTGAAACTTAAGAATTTTCATGGAAATAACTTGAATACTACCTGTAATTGTGATTTATAGACAGTAAAAAGAAAAGTATTTGAGAGTGCAGAAGATGTTGAAAGCCTTTTTATAATGAGGGAGAACATGAAACCTGATGGGGATATGCAGATTAGAAGCCCTCTAACTTCATGAGAGGGAAGAATAAGTGTCATCAGCCCAAAGCTGATTCTTATGAGGTGATGGTCAGATATGTTTCCATTCTCCAACATTTTTACCAATACTGACACTAGCCTGTCCCTTACCCAGCACTCTCTACTTCTCTTCTGGTTTTGATAATTCATTGAAACGACTATAAAGAACTCATAGATCATACTCATGATTATGGGGTTTGTTAGAGAAGTAACAGAGTACAATTCAACATCAGAATCAACTTGGAAGTAACAGCAGTGACTCAGGAGATAGAATACAATTCTTCAATCAGGACAACTTCCAACCAAAATAGCTCTCAGTTCCTGTTGCCACCAGGCCCTTCTGTTTGGGCCTACTTCTCTGCTCTTGCAAGTGTTACAGCTCTTTAGCTCTCACCTGAAAAGTGCCCAGAGGCCCCCTAGTCAGCTAATGCTCAGCTTGATCCCAATTATGCTGAGCTTTCTAGTTCTCTGGCTTGGGAGGCTTACCACAGCCTTCTCACTCCACTGCCCCTAGTACCTCTGTGCCATCTAGTACCATCCCCCACCATCTCCAGTGTTACCACTCTCTATGACTTCTGAGTCTGGGAGATTCTCAGTGCAGGGACTTGGGTCCAAAGAATGGTTTCTGCTCCCAGCTCGTTTAAGCCTAGCAGGATGACAAAACTGACCAATCCAGTCAATAGGCCACAGACACCTAATTTGCATAATAATTAACTAATCCCTGTAAGAATTTTGCCACCTTATTTGCAAAGTAGACCAATCAATCCCATTGCAAGATTGTGGCCTAGCAAATCATCCCAGCAGAACTACAAACTGAAGGCTAGAAAGGCCATACAGAGAAACCTGTTGCCCAGAAGGATAAGTTACTTTAAGAAGTAGTGCAGCCTGAATCTTAAAAGCTTGCAAGTGGCCATCCAGATGCAACGATGGGTTTCTCCTCATCCAGAGCAAAGGATGAAGAAAACCAAACATGCATGGAAACAATTAGTCCAATGGACTGGTGGACCATGTGATCCCAGCCTATATGACCATGAGACCAGAAGAACTAGATGGTGCCCAGCTACTACTATTAACCACTCAGAGAAGGATCAGTGCAGGAGATTAGGATAGAGTGGGAGAACAATGCAGAACAAAACCCAAATCATTAAAAAACAAACAAACAAACTAGGTTCGCTGGTCTGATACAGCCTGATGAGACCCCTGAGACGGTGAGCCCTAGATACCAACCAGTAGGCATATGGGCTGAACATTTATATCAGGTAGATAAACTACTTGAAGCTATCAATTGTGGGAGAACAGAAGAGCAGTGTTTTCACAGGGAGACAGCTTGTGGGGGTGTGAGGAGTAGTACATGGGAGGGAAGAGGTAACTACAGGGAAGAAGTAGGCTGTTCCATTGTAGGCAATAGCAGTCAATGTCATGAGACAAAATGTGTATGAATTGCTGTATGGAAAATGAATTTGCTCTGTAAATTTTCACCCAAATTTAAAAAAAGAAGAGAGGAAGACTGAGAAGAAGAAAAAAAAAAGTAGTGCAGCCTGAGACATTACCACCACTCCTTACCCTAGCTTCCAAAGTAGGAGAAAATTACATGGAATGAAAGTCTTTTTTTTTTTTTTCTTTAAATCACAGGAACAAACAAACAAAAACCCACAATAAAAACACTGTATTACTAGGAATTCAAGCAGTTCTGCTTTGAGATCATGACATGGGTCCCCTTTGAGAAAATAAAACTTCCCTGGATTTCTCAGTGCTCCTATAAAAATAACTCTAGTCTACTGAGACTCAGAAGTGTATAAATATACAGATAGGGATTTCCGCCACTGCCACCGCCACCACCACTGGCACCATCTCACCCCCAACCCTGGAAACATTTTCCTCTTCACATACTCTGGTCTAAAAAAATACTGTTAGTTGCCCTGGGGTCAACTCATTTTTGTGGACTCTCCGCTTTACTAAAGGTGATGCCCTTTTCTAGCAATTGGTCTTTCCTGATGACATACCCAAAGTAAGTGAGCTGAAGTCTCACCATCCTCCCTTTTAAGGAGCCTTCTAGTTGTATTTCTTCTGAGACTGATTTGTCATTCTTCTGGTAGTCCAGGGTATATTCAGTATTCTTCATCAGCACCACAGTTCAAATGCATTAATTCTTCTGCCCTCCTTTTTCATTGTCCAGCTTTCTCATGCATATGAAGCTTGGAAATTAGAAAGATAACGCAACTTCTCTTCTCTCAGTGAGCCAGAGAGTTATAGCTGGTTTAGAACCCTCTGTTAAGCCCCAAGTTACAAGGAAGACCTATCTTCCTGCACATTTGCATTTCAACAGAACTGAAGCCTAGACCTTAGAGGCATCTCTAGATTATAAAAACCAGAGACCCTTGGGGTTTATCTGGCCCTTAGAAAAAATATATCTACCAGAGCTCCTATAAAGGTTAAGGTAAGAACCCAAAATACTATCTATCCATCCCATCTCAAGGAGCTCTGGTAGCGTAGTGCCTAAGTCACTTGACTGCTAACCAGAAAGCTGGCGGTTCAAACCCACCAGCCACTCCTCAGAAGGAAGGTTGGGCAATCTACTTCTGTAGTGATATTGCCTCGGAAACCCAAGGAGGGGTCGCTGTGAGTCGGGACCAACTCAACGGTACATAACAACAACAACGACAACATCCCATCTCAAAGGAGCAAAGGTTTGTTGTTTTTGTCTCCTTTCATGAAAGGATGGGCCAGCTGTCTTGTATATAAAAGGAGAAAATCCTTTGTTCTCTATTCCTCACCTGGAGAATGTTGGCCACCCACACAGGAGATTTTTCCATCTGAGGAAAGAGGTCTAATGATCTCACTATTTATAATAAAGTGATTACTTTAAAAGGGGGGGGGGCTCTAATTCAGAACACCTTGTGTGCATTGAGAATAAAATTAATAAAGATGAGTATTAAAAATTCAATACCGTATTTATCCTATCTTTCCAAGAACAGTACACTACAAAGATTCCCCCCCCCCCATGGTTATAGCAGTGACTAGGGAGCTCTGGTAACATAGTGCCTAAAGCACTTGACTGCTAACCAGAAGGCTGGCGGTTCAAACCCACCAGCCACTCCTCAGAAGGCAGGTTGGGCAATCCTACTTCCGTAGTGATACTGCCTCGGAAACCCAAGGAGGGGTCGCTATGAGTCGGGGCCGACTGGACGGCAAATAACAACAACAACATGGATGACACAGCCTAGAGGTAGATGGGCCCAGGACCTCAGGGCGCAGGTGCAGGCACAGGTAGAAAGAGTATGCCAAAAGGGTGCCAGAAGTCATATGGCACAGAGTAGAATTGCCCCAGAAGGTTTTTAAGGCTGTGAATCTTCGTGGAAGCAGACTACCTCATCTTCCTCCCATGGAGTAGCTGATGGGCTCAAACCGCTGCCTCTTGAGTAGCAGCTCATTGCTTAATCACTGTGTCACCAGGGTACCTTTTACACTGGATACATAAACTACACTTAGAGTTCTATACAAAGTAAGTATTCGGCATGTTTGTGAAACACTGAAAGTAATAGGTGTAAAAAACATTTATCAATGGAAAATTACAAAATATCTGTACAGAATATTTTTTGGGGATCCAAATATAAACTCTGGGCATAACAGTTAGTGGGGAGAGAGGCATGCTTTTTAATTTGGATATATGTACAATTTTTTTTAAAGTTAAGTTTTTGGCTTCTTCATATGTTTAACATTTTGTGAGTCATTACACTGCTCTCTCATAGTGTATTTTCAGATGTTGACTAAACCATTACTATTTTAAGTAGAACTGTTTGGTATGCACCTCAAAATGAGAAGTATCTGTCAGTATCTGTCATAGTTGACTAAGTAAAACAAAAATATTTAATGATTTCAAAATGATTAAGATCAGCTTCTTAATGTACTTTTCCTGTTGTTAGAATAGATAAATTGACATTTTTGTTTATAATCTACATCAATCCACATGATGCTTTTGTTCAATTTGGTGTAAGAATTAATGTAGTTTTAAATTATTTGAAAATTGCAATGTAAGTGTAAAATAATAAAATTATATTAATTATAATAGTATATTGTTAAAATGGTCAAAACTAAACCTATCGATTTTTCTGTTAAACTAGCCAGGTTAAAGAGTAAGAGCCAGTTTTATTGGCCATGAAATACTGGTTGATATTTCCATTGTGTTTCTTTTTTATATCTGATTGAGGGTAGTTATACTGGAGAGGTGTCATCTTTATATAAGGTGGCTTTACTGAAGACTTGCTTACCATCTGTTTTATTGCTGCTTAATACAATAATTTTTGTAACAAAAGAAGAACTTGTTAAAAAGGAAGTTGACCATTAGCACACAAAGTCTCTATTACTGTTGCAAAGAATCAAATAGAGGTTCTATCCAGAAACTAATAAATACTTTATTCAAAGAGTTACTTTTGAATATACAAAAATGATTAATGTCAATCAGCCTGCTTCTGAGAATGCTTATGCTGAGAGATTGAAACCCACTGCCATCAAATAGATTTGGACTCATAGCAACCCTGTAGGACAGACTAGAACTGCCTAATAGGGTTTCCAAGGCTGAAAATCTTTAAGGAAGCAGAGTGCCTCATCTTCCTCCTGTGGAGTAGCTGGCGGGTACCAACCACCAGCCTTTTGGTTAGCAGCAGAATGCATTTACCACTATGCCACTAGAGCCCCTTCTTAGATTAACTCTACAAGCACAGAAAATAGAAAACCCTGAATATTAGCATCTTGAATTTGTTGACTATGGTTGGCATAGAAATATGTGCTGTGGAACTATTCCTCACTATTCCTGATGTATCTAGGAATAAGTTATTTTAAGACTTTGTGGAATTAAAAAAGAAATTTTCATCAGTACTGTCAGTCATTTTGGGAGCTCTGGTGGCGTAGTGCCTAAGGCATTTGACTGCTAACCAGAAGGTTGGCTGTTCAAATCCACCAGCCGCTCCTTGGAAGGAAAATTGGGCAGTCTACTGTAGTGATACTGCCTTGGAAACCCAAGGAGAGGTCACTATGAGTTGGATCTGACTCCATGGCAGTGAGTGAGTGAGTGAGTGAGTGTGATCAGTCATTTTAAGAGCTCTGGTAGTACAGTGGTTAAAGCATTTGGCTGCTAACCAGCAGTGGCTGCAAACCCACCAGCCAATGTTTGGGAGAAACCTGAGACAGTCTGTTTTGGTAAAGATTTAGAGCCTTAGAAACCCTATGAGGCAGTTCTACTCTGTTTTATAAGGTCTCTAAGAGTCAGAATTGACTCAATGGCAGTGAGTTTGGTTTTTGGTTTATCAGTCATTTTTAGATCTAATACACTATCTCTCCCTTAAATCTCAAGCAGCAATCCTATCCAATGAGCTCAAATAATCAATTATAGTTTTACTGAATTTCTTTTTGTTATCTGACTTTACCAAAAAATGGGCTAACAGCTGATGCATTATTGAAGATTTTAGTGGAGATGCTCAAAGAATTATATGAGAAATATTCTTAATCAAGCATCGAAAATTTTTTGTTCCTAGATTTATTATTATTATTATTATTTCAGTGCTCAATATACATTTCTTCAATGAAAACCAGAGTACACAGATCATGAGGCTTAACTTTGAGTGATAATTTTCAGAATATTACATTATGGTGGATATTTGTCAGTCATGTCTACTGAAAGTTTTATCAGTGCTTTCTCCATTTGTTCATAATTTTCCATGTTGTGAATTTTGACTTCTCAACAATCAAAAAACTACATTCCCCATCCTTCCTGGATGGTAAGGAATAGGGTACATGTGACTTAAGATGCACTAATCCTATAGCTTCATGAGGTTTTGATTTGAAGTAACCACATAGTAAAACCAGAAACTGACATCCATATTTTTATACATGGATGTTTCTGAGTTTGTGGGTGAGTGAAGAAGCTTCTGGAATTACAGCCAAGGCAGTGTGATTTTCATGGGCATTGGTGACAGTAGTACCTTCTTAACCATGTGGAGGCAGCATAGGTCTGAGGTCAGATGAAGTAGCCACTCCCTTAATACGTCAGTTCTGTGGCATGGTTCTGGTAGTTGTTTCAGAAAGTCACCGTAGACTTTCTTTACCTGTAATTCCACAGGTGTGCTTCCACTGTGATTGTATGGGCTTTCTAATGTCCCTTAATAAATCTCTTTCTGCTTAAACTAGCTGGCATGGATTCCAATTTCTGCAAGTAGGAACATTAACTGGTATATAAAACAAACAAACAAAAACTCATTGCCAAGGAATCAATTCCAACTCATGACGACCCCATGTGTTACAGTGTAGAACTGCTCCATAGGACATTCTGGCTGTAATCTTAATGAAAGCAGATCACCAGCCCTTTCTTTTGCAGTACCACTGACTGGGTTTGAACCACCAACCTTTAGGTTATTAGTTGAGTGTAAACCATTTGTGCCACCTAGGATATACATTATGAAATGTCTAGTATCTAAGTGAAAAAGAATTGTTAAGACAGAATTTTAATACTCCACCCCACCTTAAGTTATTGTAAACCTACTCTAAAATAATTCTTAACTTCTGAAGCTACTTAATTTCTATTGTTTTACTCCACAGTCATTCACAAATGCTGGCTTTATGTAATACTACAACATTTTGTAGCATTAGACTTATCAGTACAAGTCTATTTGCTGTAATGTAGAGCCTTTATTGACTTCTGAGCCTTCGCTGGTACATTATAATGCACATGAACAGTTTACAATTCTAAGCTCAGCTTAGCCACAGATGGCACTGAACTGTCAATTATTAGACAAACCATGTAATATATACAGAATTAGAATATGTAAATTATAATCATCTGTGATCATGTTTTTCTGTTTGTACTGATTACATATTTCTTTGGGGATACTTTTCTAAAATGAAGCCCAAATATAATTTCACAAAATGTTTAGCACTAGTGTCTTTTCTCAGCTTTCTTTTACACAATAGTATCCAAGCTTTAGAAAGCAGTATTGAATATGGAGCCCTCAGTTTTCTGCTACTTCACACAATTTGGTTATGTGACCTCTTGGGGAGTTATTCTTTGATGCCTTTCCTATCTCATTATCTAATCAATCACCGACTTCTAACAGTTCAATCCTAAATATATCTTAGATTTATCCACTTCTCTGTTTTGATAACTAATTTCCTAGTTCTAGCCATTATCATCTCACCTGTCCCTCTGATTTTTTTCTTATGCTCTCTAATTCCATACGTACCAGCTGAAGTGATCTCCCTTTCCTTTTATTAGAACTTTTCAATATCCTCCCAGTTTACTTAGATAAAATATTAAGTGGTGTTGCAGTTTGGGTTTCTCAATAACTTTGAGATGGAGGTTAGCATGCTCGAGGTCCACTAAGGAGCATCCAAAGCAATTCCATAAAGGACTAACAGCTAAGGGCTGTGAGAGTTCAGCACTACAAGCAGCTGGGAGAATTAATGCTTCTGTGCTTAAAGGGAATCTGAGTGGTGCATTATAGTGCCCACCCACATGGGCTATAAGGCCCTAAAACAATGTTTCCTGCCACTTCTCCCATATGAGTACCATCTTATGCCTGCCCTCCCCTCATTATGCTTCAGGCACACTTGCCTTCTGTCAGTTCCTAGGAAACACAAATCCTTTACTCCCACAGGACTCTTTTTTTTTTTTTTTTTAATTTTATTTTGATTTGGGTGAAGATTTACAGAGTAAATTCACTTTTCATACAGCAGTTCCCATATACTTTGTCTCATGTCATTGACCAAAATTTACAATGCAACAGCTCCCCTCCCACTTCCTCCCCATAGTTACCTCTTCCCAGTGTCCATGCCTCCATACTCTTCTGCGCCCTGAGCTGTCTCCCTGTGCATAAGCAGCCCTTCCTTCTCCCATGATTGTTCTCTCCAGGGTTCCCACAGGACTCTTGTGCTACTTCTCTCCTGTGCCTGGAACATTCTTCCGTAGTTCTTCTGTCTCGCTCTCATTCTTCACATCTCAATTTAATTATCACTTTTACAAATAGTATCCCTTGATGTCTTAGTTTCTTAGAGCTGCTGTAACATAAATAGTGCAAATAGGTGGCTTTAATAAACAGAAACTTATATTCTCATAGCTGAGGAGGTTGTTGTTGTTAGGTACCATCGAGTTGGCTCTGACTCATAGCCACCTTATGTATAACAGAATGGAACACCACCCAATCCAGTGCCAGCCTCACAATCCTTGCTATACCTGAGCATTACAGCCCCCGTGTCAGTCCATCTCATTGAGGGCCTTCCTCTTCTTTGCTGACCCTCCACTTTACCAACCATGATATCTTTCTCCAGAAAATGGTCCCTTCTGACAACATGACCAAAGTAGGTGACATGAAGTCTGGCCATTCTCACTTCCAAGGCGCATTCCAACTGCACTTCTTCCAGGATAGATTTGTTAACTCTTTTGGCAGTCCATGGTACCTTCAGTATTCTTCACCAACACCACAACTCAAAAGGGTCAACTCTTCCTCAGTCTTCCTTATTCATTGACCAGTTCTCACTTGCATATGAGGCAACTGAAAATAACAAAGCTCGGATAATGTGCACCTTAGCCTCCAAAGAGACATTTTTGCTCTTCTGCACTTGAAAGAGGTCTTTTGCAGCAGATTTGCCCAATGTAATACGTCATCTGATGGCTTGACTGCTGCTTCCATTGGTGTTGACTGTGGAACCAAGTGCTATGAAGTCTGACGACTTCAATCTTTTCTCCATTTGTTGTGATGCTGCTTATTGATCCAGTTGTGAGTATTTTCATTTTCTTTATGTTGAGATATAATCCATACTGCAGACTGCAGTCTTTAATCTTCATCAGTAGGTGCTTCAAGTCATCCTCACTTTCAGCAAGCAAAGTTGTGTGGTCTGCATATTGCAGGTTGTTAATTAGTCTTCTTCCAATCCTGATGCTGCATTCTTCTTCATATGGTCCAGCTTCTCAGATTATTTGCTCAGCATACAGACTAAGTATTGTGGAAGGATACAACCCCGACACACTCCCTTCCTGATTTTAAACCATGCAATATCCCCTTATTCTGTTCAAATGACAGACTCCTGTTCTATGTACAGGTTCCTCATGAGCAAAATTAAATGTTCTGGAATTCCCATTCTTCTCAGTGTTATCCATAATTCATTATGACCCTCACAATCAAATGCTTTTGGATAGTCAATAAAACACAGTACACATCTTTCTGGTATTCTTTGCTTTCAACCAAGATCCATAAGACATCGGCAATGATATCCCTCATTCCACATCCTCTTCTGAATCCAGCTTGCATTTCTGGAAGTTCTCTGTCAATATACTGCTGCAACCATTTTTTTTTTTTCTTTACTTATCTCCAGGAAGATTTTACTTGTGTGTGATATTAATGACATTGTTCGATAATTTCCACATTCTGTGGGATCATCTTTCTTTGGAATGGGTACAAATATGGATCTCTCCAGTCAGTTGGCTAGGTAGCTGTCTTTCAAATCTCTTGGCATATCCTAGTGAGTGCTTCCAGTGAAGCACCAATTTGTTGAAACATCTCAATGAGTATTCAGTCAATTCCTGGAGACTTGTTTTTTGCCAATTCCTTCAGTGCAGCTTTGACTTCTTCCTTCAGTACCATTGGTTCTTGATCATATTCCACTTCCTGAAATGGACGAACATCTACCAATTCTTTTTGGTACAGTAACTCTATGTATTTCTTCCATCTTTTTTTGATATTTCCTGCATCATTCAATATTTTGTCAATAGAATCTTTCAGTATTGCAACTTGAGGCTTGAATTTTATCAATTCTTTCAGCTTGAGAAATGTCAAGTGTGTTCTTCCCTTTTGGTTTCTAGCTCTAGATATTTTCACATTTCTTTATAATAATTGACTTTGTCTTCTAGAGAGGCTCTTTGAAATCTTCTGTTCAGCTTTTTTCTTCCTTTTGCTTTAGATATTCTGCTGAAGAGCAAGTTTCAGAGTCTCTTCTGACATCCATTTTGGTCTTTTCTTTCTTTCTTATCTTTTCAAAGACCTTTTGCTTTCTTCATGGATGATGTTTTTGATGTCATCCCACAATTCCTCTGGCTTTCAGTCACTGGCATTCAATGCATTGAATCTATTCTTTAGATGGTCTCTAAATTCAAGAGGAATATAATCAAGGTCATATTTTGGCTCTCGTGGACTTCTTTTAATTGTCTTCAGCTTCAACTTGAATTTGCATAGGAACAGTTGATGGTCTGCTCAGCAGTCAACTATTGGCCTTATTTTGGCTGAAGATATTGAGCTTCTCCATCGCCTCTTTCCACAGATGTAGTTGAACTAATTCCTGTTTATGTTGTTGAAAAAAGTTATTTGCAATGAATAAGTCATTGGTCTTGCAAAATCCTAGCATTATTTCTATCACCAAGGCCATATTTTCCAACTACTGGTGATTCTTCTTTGTTTCCAACTTTTGGATTCCAATCACCAGTGATAATCAACACATCTTTATTGCATGTTTGGTCAGTTTCAGACTGCTTTGGTGGCTGGTATGTAAATTTAAATAATAATAGTATTAACTGGTTTTCCTCCTTATAGACATATGAATATTATTCTATCACTGACAGCATTGTACTTCAGGATAGATCTTGAAACATTCTTTGTGACAATGAATGTCTCACCATTCCTCTTCAATTTGTCACTCCTGGCATAGTAGACCATGTGGTTGTCTGATTCAAAATAGCCAACACCAGTCCATTTCAATTCATTAATGCCTAGGATATCAATCTTTATGTGTTCCATTTCATTTTTGACAACTTCCAATTTTCCTAGATTCATACTTCAT
>NW_006921865.1:1425787-1436715 GCF_000298275.1 Orycteropus afer afer | reverse complement strand
GGTAGGGTGGAGGGTCGACGAAAGAGGGGGAGGCCTTCAAGGAGATGGATTGATATGGTGGCTGCGATGATGGGCTCAAGTATAGCAGGGACTGTGGGGCTGGTGCGGGATCGGGCAGTGTTTAGTTCTGCTGTGCATGGGGTCGCTATGAGTCGGAAACGACTTGACGGCACTTAACAACAACAACAACAACATGTAGTAGGCACTTGTACATGTTATGGAAGCTTCTTGACTTTCCATTTCCAACTGATCAAATTGATTATATGTGAATTAGTCAGACAGGCTAAATTATGCAGTGGTGACAAACAATATCAAAACCTTTGTTATGTAAAAGCACAGAGGTTTTTTACTACTTAGAATGTGTGTCCATAATGGGTTCAATAGGTTGCTGTATTCTATGTTGTTTTCATTCAGGTTCCCAGGCCAAGGGAGGCTTAATATCCTTGCTTCCATATTTGATAAAGCAGAAAAGAGGGAATATAGCATATTGTTACTGATTCTTCCAGT
The DNA here is from genome assembly GCF_000298275.1 of Orycteropus afer afer. Lineage (NCBI taxonomy): Eukaryota > Metazoa > Chordata > Mammalia > Tubulidentata > Orycteropodidae > Orycteropus > Orycteropus afer. Next base: position 1,436,208 of record NW_006921865.1, on the reverse strand, counting down.
TTACTTCTGGAAGTGACATATATCTGCTCATATTTCATTAGTCCAAGCAAGTCACATGCCCATGACTTCAATTCAAAGGGAATAGAGAAGGTTAGTGTGTATTCCAAATTAACATATGTATTATGAGGTAGGAAATCCTGGTGGGATAAGTTAAAGTATTTGGCTGTTAACTGAAAGGTTGGCAATTTGAACCCACCTTCTGTTCTGTGGGGGAAAGATATGGCATTCTGCTTCTGTAAAGATATACAGCCTTGGAAATCCTATGGAGGCAGTTCTGTTCTGTCCAATAGGGTCACCATGAGTCAGAATAGACACTATGGCAGTGGATTTTAGTGAGTTTTATTGTGAGGTGAGATGTTCATGGCCTAAAAGAAACTATCAGTGGAATCTAACCTGTTCACAAATTTTGTGTTTTATGATGAAATTATATTTTTGTTCCTGGGCAGGTCACATTATATACAACTCACCTGGCACTTCACATAAAGCCATTAATTATAAACCATTATGAGTCACAAATGAGGCTACTTAGGACTACCTACCACTGACACCAAAATCTCCTGGAAATAAATAAGAAATTTAGGAAGCCTATTGATGTTGGAGAACCACTCCAGCAAGGAGGGGAAAGCAATCCTGCTTGTGGCCTACATTTACAAATTTACTTCAAAAAAACTCACTTACTGCTGTCGAGTCCGATCTGACTCATAGCGACCCCTCCTTGGGTTTCCCAGGCAGTACCACTACGGAAGTAGATTGCCCAATCTTCCTTCCAAGGAGTGGCTGGCGGGTTTGAACCTCCAGCCTTCTGGTTAGCAGTTGAATGCCGTAGGTAGGCACTATGCTACCAGAGCTCCTCCTTATCTCAAGGCTGTATTCTAACAATTATTTTTAACATTTGAGTTTTTAGAAACTATAGTTTATGGAATTATTTTTTTAGGAACCTCAACTGAGTTTAAGGAATTTATGAAGAAAAATCATTTCCAAGTTGTCCTGAACCAACTGTATGAATATTTTCCAAGTTGCATTCAATCAACTATATGTGTTTCTACAGGAACACGTGTGTGTTTGCACATGTAGTAACAATTGTATGATATGTATTTCAGGGATATTGTAGTAGTGTCTAATAATAATAATGTATCAGAGCAATTTTAAAGTGATTATTACAAGTAAAATTATTATTATAGTAGCTGTCTGTGATGGTTAATTTTATGTGTCAAGTTGGCTAGACTATAGTTCCCAGTAATCTGGCCAAGGAACTTTGGTGGCATAGTGGGGAAGGAATTTGGCTGCTAAGCCCAAGGTTGGTCATTCAAACCTGCCAGCTGCTCTGCAGGAGGAAGATGGGGCAATCTGCTTCTGTAAAGATTTACAATCTTGGAAAACCAATGGAGGATGCTATGAGTCAGAATCTACTTGATGACAGTAAGTAATCTGGCCAAACACTAGTCTAATTGCTGTTATGGAGTTGTTATTATTAGCCATAGAGTTGACTGACTCATGTTTACTTTATATATAACAGAATAAAATGTTGCTCAATCCTGAGGTATCTTGATGCCCATTGATGTTATGGATTTAATTGTGTCCCCCCCAAACCCACCTGAATAAATGTTTTGGAATCCTAAACAACCTGTGATAGTTAAGGTTGTGTTAACTTAATCAAGTTGGCTGGGCCATGATTCTCAATGGTTTAGCAGTTGTGATGTAGTTGTCCTTATGATGAGATCTGATATAATGTAATCACCTCCATAATGAGATCTGTTATGAGCAGCCAATCAGTTAAATGGTATGGCCTGCTTCCAATATATATGTATGAATGTCCTGGCAAAGATCTCTAGCTTTCTGCTGGATCTGGATCATATTTCTTGCTCATCATGTGTTCATCAGTCCCTGAAGCTACATGAGTCAGAAGAAGCCTCCAACTTGAAATCTGACCCACAAACTTGGGACTTGCCAGCTTCTTCAACTGCGTGAGCCATTTCCTTCAGATACATAGATGAATTGCTCTCTCTCTCTCTCTCTCTCTCTGTCTCTCCCTCTCTTTCTGTATATGTATGTATATATATTTATATATATGTTTCACTGGTTTTACTTCTAGAGAACCCAGCCTAAGACATCCTTATAAATGTGGATGTAATCCTATTTGGAAATAGCAGTTTCTTTGTTGTGTTAATGAGGCCATATCAGTGTAGGGTGTGCCCTAAACCGAATCACTTCTGACTTAAAAGGAGCAGCATAGATACAGAGAGGGAGCTCTGGTAGTGTAGTGCCTAAGGCACTTGACTGCAAACCAGAAAGCTAGTGGTTCAAACCCACCAGGCACTCCTCGGAAGGAAGGTTGGGCAATCTACTTCCATAGCGATATTGCCTCAAAAACCCAAGGAGGGGTCACTATGGGTCGGGTCCGACTCGACGGCACATAACAACGACAACAAGATACAGAGATAATGAAGCACAAATAGGGGAAAACAGATGCCATATGAAAATCACCAAGTGTGTTAGTTAAGGTTATGTGTCAACTTGGCTGGGCCTGGTTTTGAGTGGCTGGGCAGCTCGATGTAGTGATTCTCCATGAGACTGGTAATCAACTCCATGGTAGAATCTGCTGTAAGCAGCTGAATCTCTGCCTTAGGAATGTGATCTGCTTCCAGTACCTGAGAAGAAGCTTTGAGAAGGTCTCTGAGTTTTTTGTCATGCTTGAATCCTGCATTTAGCCAAGTGTTCATTCAGCAGCCTGTCATGTTGCTTGTCGATCTTGGGACTGTTTCTGGATTTGAACTAGTGGCCTGCCATGTTGCTTGATAATCTTGGGACTGTGCCATTTTACTTGTCAACTTTGGGTTTGTCAGCCTCAGCTGTCAGCAGCTGCCTGAATTAAAAGCTGCTTCCAGCTCCAGGGTATTGGGAGCAAAAGGCAGAGCTAAAGCCCAAGGTCAAGGGCCCTTCACCCAGCTTCCAGAGCTGGCACTTTGAACTTAGACTTCTCACCTCCTAAACTGTAAGAGAATAAATCCCTATTTGTTAAAGCCATCCACTTGTAGTATTTTCTGTTAGAGCAGCACTGAAGAACCAAAACACCAAGGAACCCAGGAACGGTGGTGCAACCGAAGCCCAGACAAGGACCCATAGCCAACAGAGAGAGAGCCTTTCCCTATAGCTGGTCTTGAATTTAAATTTCTAGCCTCCTAAACTGTGAGAAAATAAATTTCTGTTCTTCAAAACTATCCACTTGTGGTTTTTCAGTGCCAGTTGCACTAGGAAACTAAACCAATTAGTATGTTTGAGTCAATTGTTGCAGCTATTGTTTCCATCAATTTCATTGAGGGCTTCCCTGGTTTTCTTTGGCCCTCTACTTTACCAAACATGATGTCATTTTTTTAGCAATTGGTCTTTCTTAATGTTGTATCTGAAGTAAATGAGTTGAAAGTCTTGCCATCCATGATTGCAAGGAATGTTCTAGTTGCATTTCTTTTAAGACTGATTTGTTTGTTCTTTTCAGTCCACAATATATTCAATATTTTTTTGCCAACACTTCAGGGAGCTGTGGTGGTGTACTGCCTAAGGCATCTGACTACTAACCAGAAGGCTGGCGATTCAAACCCACCAGCCACTCCTTGGAAGGAAGATTGGTCAATCTACTTCTGTAGAGATACCACCTCGGAAACCCAAGAAGGGGTTGATATGAGTTGGAATCTATTCAATGGGTAGTGAGTTTGTTTTTTCTTTTTCTTTTTTTTTTTTAGTTCAGATAGAAGGAATCAATTCTTCTATCATCCTTTCTCACTTACTTTCTACATATAAGGTGATTGATTTTGTATTAATGACCCAATGGCTGGGGTCAAGGGCACCTTAGTCCGCAAAATGACATCTTTGCTTTTTAAATCTTCAATGAGGTCTTTTGCAGCAGATTTGCCCAGAGCAATATTTGATTTATTGATGGCTGCTTCCCTGGACCTCATGAAGTACCAATTTGTGATGGAATCACTTGGCCTTGGATAGAGATTATCTCCTAAAATTTAATCTACTGAAAATTCATCATGTCATCTTTACTGTCATCTAATGAAATCACATTCCATAATGCAAATCTATTGTAATATAGTCAATCAGTGAGTGGTAGTCATACCAGTGTAGGGTGGATCCTAAACTTAATTATTTCCAAGTTATAAGAAGACCATTATAGACACACAACTCACACAGGGGAACACAGATACCATATGCACGTTGTCTACAAGCCAAGAAACCAAGGGACAATTTTGCTACCAAGGAAGGAAGTGACATAGCCGAGACTCTGATTTGGACTTTTAACCTCCAGAACTATAAGAAAATAATTTCTGTTATTTAAAGTCACCTGTTTGTGACACTTGTGTTACAAAAGCATAAAGTAATTAAGACACTGTCTTAGTAAAAAATTATAATATTTACCATTCATTTTAATACCAATAAATTAACATTTGAACTATCCCTGCTAATGAGTTATTCGAGGATAAAACTGAAAAAAATGAAAGAAACAGATTAAAAAGAGACCTTGATATATAGTTGTGTTGTTACTGGAAATCATATCTAGTTGAAGAAAATTTAAGTAATGATTACCTTACAAGATCACTTCACACAATTATGCAAGGCCTATAACATAAATCATCTTATATATTTTGGTCATGTCAGAAGGGATCAGTCCCTGGAGAAGGATATCATACATGGTAAAGTGGAGAGTCAGTGAAAAAGGGGAAGACTCAACAAGATGGATTGACACAGTGGCTGCAGTGATGGGCTCAAACATAGAAAAGATTGTGAGGATGGTGCTGGGCTGGATAGTGTTTTGTTTTGTTGTACATAGGGTTGGCACCAACTCAACAGAATCTAACAACAACAATAAGAAAATAAATCTGCTTAGCAAACTTCTTCAGATATTTATTGATGAAACAGATCAACACTCTGCTAAGATGATGGACATTGATTGATAGAGAAGATTGATTAAGTAGATGAGATAAAACTGAGTCAGCAAGTCTCAAGACTCTATATAAAAAAGTTACTAAAATGGAATATTATGGAGTGTTTATTCCAATTAAACTACCATTGAATAAAGCTTTAATTGGAATAAACACTCCATAATATTCCTGTTTGTAGCCTGATGATGGTAACTCTTTGCTATTGGACTTTAGGTATGCATTTTTATATCTACAGGCAGGTATGAGAGAAAAAATAGGCTGGAAACTGATGATATTTATGACTCATAAAAAGGAGCTCTGGTGGTGTAGTGCATAAGACTGGCTGCTAATCAAAATGTTGGTGGTTCGAATCCACCAGCTGCTTCTTGGAAGAAAGATGAGGCAAAACCATTTTAATGAGTATTATTGGCTTATTGGGAGCTCTGGTGGTGTAGTGTCTAAACAGGCTCCTGTTTGTGGCCTGATAATGGTTAACTCTTTGCTATTGGACTTTTAGGTATGCATTTTTATATCTACAGGCAGGTATGAGAGAAAAAGTAGGCTGGAAATTGATGATATTTATGACTCATAAAAAGGAGCTCTGGTGGTGTAGTGCATAAGACTGGCTGCTAATCAAAATGTTAGTTCGAATCCACCAGCTGCTCCTTGGAAGAAAAATGAGGCAGTCTGCTTCCATCAAGATTTACAGCTTTGAAAACCCAATAGGGGTCTCTATGATTCGGGATTACCCACCCAACCACTCCTTGGAAGGAAGGTTGGGCAATCCTACTTCCGAAGTGATACTGCCTCGGAAACCCAAGGAGGGGTCGCTATGAGTCGGGGCTGACTCGACGGCAAATAACAACAACAATGATTCGGGATTGACTCAATGGCAGTGAGTTTAGTTTTTTGTGAGTTTATGACTCGTAAATGGATAATGAATATCATTTTCAGTAATAAAGATAGTCCCAAGAATCCAAATGCTATTCTTTATCTTCTCAGTTTTGCACAAATATTCATTTTTTGCTTGTCATTGGGAGAACTAGAGTTCAAAATTTGGGTATAATTCCCTGTCAGTGTTTGAGCCTTTGAGTTCCTTTTGTTTTAAGATATAAAAATTAAGTTCCATGAAGGCAGAGACTATCTTGTTTATCATTGTATTCCAGGTTAACACATAAAAAGGTCCTCCATTAATATTTTTGATTGAATAATAATAACTTCACAGAGATTTAGTAATAGAGCTAGATGAGAATCTTTCTGTAATAATAAAGGGCAATTTTGTTAAGCTTTTCTTTATGCAGCCTTGTTTGTTCACTTTTAGTGCTACTCAATAGAAACTCAAGTCCCAGGTATCATTTTCATACTTTTGTTAATACTGTAATTATTTACTAAACTCCACCAAGAATTGATACCTATTCTTCTTTCACAGGTATTAAAAAAAAAAAAAAAAAAGCTTCAAGTGTGTTTAACAAGCTTTCTTTCAAAACACATAGGAAAAACCATTTTAATGAGTATTATTGGCTTATTGGGAGCTCTGGTGGTGTAGTGCCTAAAATGTTTGACTGCTAACCAGAAGGCTAGTGGTTCAAACCTACCAGCCACTCCTCGGAAGGAAGGTTGAGCAATCTACACCACCTTGGAAACCCATGGAGGGGTTACTATGAGTCGGATCTCACTCCACAACAGCAGGTTTGGTTTAGTTTTGGTATAGGTTTATTGGATAAGTGTCATAAAGCTTTAGTTACATTCCTTCTTTCCTCTTCCTGCAAATATACTTAAAAGGTCAAAATAGTATTGAATTTAATTCCTCTCCTCCAATTCTGCCAATCCTTTGAGAGCTACAAAACATTGTAACATTTAGCATGGAGCTTTTTGAGAATACTACTACTTAGGCATTCATGATGCGTTTTCCTGTTTATAGGGACTCAGCTGATATCTCTCTTCAACTCTATTGGTTTTATCCCCTTCCACTGCCTTCCATGGAGTGCCTAATCTGATTGATAAATGAAGAGAGAAAAGTCTGGACATGGTCAGCTCAGCTTCTTCATTCTACATTTGACCTCTTAGGAACTTATTTTCACGAGAAGGACACATTCTCTGCTGTTTTTCCAGGAGCAAGTTCTTTATCGCCTGAGGCAACAGTCTGTTTTCCTCCAGCCTTGCCTGCAAGTGGGTGAGAAAATCTTCCTAATTCTGTGGAGGACATTTGAGTTTTAGGAGCCCTGGTGGTATAGTGATTGTTAGGCCGAAGCAAACCCAAGCCACCAACATTTCAGTTAGCAGCTTCCTCCGGGCATCAAGCCCTGATGAGACAGCCTGATAAGACAACGGAAGTAACAGAACCCGCCCAGACTGGAAAGTCCCATGCAGTGGCAAGCTTCCTCTTGTGAAGCCCCTTCATGCTAATTAAGTGCAGACCCATACTAACAGCTAATTGGACCCCACTATTTCCTTAGTGTCCCCACTTAGGTCCTCCACAAGACTATAAACCCTCCCCTCCCCAGCCAGGTGGTGCGACTTTCCGGGCCCCTCTCAGGGACCCGTGAACCTCGCCCGGGCCCCTCTCGGGGGCCCGTAAACCTCCCCCGGAAACTCAGAATAAAAACTTCTCTTTAACCTCACTTTTGTGCGTCCTTTTCTCCTTACTGTGGCCTTACAGTGATTAAGTGCTCAGTTGCTAAATGAAAGATCAGCAATTTGAACCAACTAGTTGCTCTACAGGAGAAAGACAAGGCAGTCTGATTCTGTCAAGATTAACCTACAAACAAAACAAAACAAAAAAATCTCTATTGTTGCGAAGTTTATTTTGACTCACAGTGACCTTATAGGACTGAGTAGAACTGCCCCATATGATTTCTAAGGAAGCAGACTCCCATATCTTTCTCCTGTAGAGTGGCTGGTGAGTTTCAACCATAGCCTTTAGGTTAACAGTGTAGAACACAGCCTTGGAAACCCTTTGGGACAGTTCCACTCTGTCCTATAGGGGTGTTAAGAATTAGAATATACTTCATAGCACACATCAACATTTGATTTTTTATAGTAAAATAAGAGTCATATGAATGGAAACTTTCAAGCTAGTCTTTTTTGGTAATAAAGGTGATTTTTTTAACCCCCCATCTTCCTATTAGTCTTCTGTCTATGGGAGAAATAGAAGATATTACTTATCAAACCCTCCAGATATTACTTATCATCTTACCTTGGCCAGGATTACTGAGAAATAAGTTACCACCATGGATCAAGGCCTTGGGGTTTAGACTTTCATGTGTGGGCAGTGCATGCTGACCTGGTATGAAGGCTGGCTTAACCTTAGGCACAATGCCTAAGGCCCATTGTACTTTTAGGGGTCCATGAAAATGCTTTAATTTCTAAAGAAAAGAAATAGCTGGAATCCAGCATGGATTCTATTTGTCTTTATTCCTTTGCAGTTATAAAATACACTTTTTAATATATTTTTAAATTTTTCACTATTATTTTATTAGAAGGAACTCATGAATGTAAAAGTATCTTTGTCGTTGCCGTTGTTCTTATGTGCTGTTGAGTCATCATCTCCAACTCTATTGACCTTATGTTCAAAGAATGAAACACTACCCAATCCAGGGCCAGCCTCATGATCCCTACCATACCTGAGCCCGTCGCTGCAGGCACTGAGTCAATCCATCTTGTTGACGACGTTCCCCTCTTTAGTTGGCCCTCTCTCTACTCTACCAAGCATGACATCCTTCTCCAAAGAACGGTCCCTTCTGACAACAAAGTAGGTGAGATGAAGTCTGGCCGTCCCGCTTCCAAGGGGCATTCCGGCTGCAGTTCCTCCAGGACAGATTTGTTAGTTGTTTTAGCAGTCCATGGGACTTTCAGTATTCTTTGCCAACACCGCAACTCAAAAGCATCAACTCTTCTTTGGTCTTCCTAATTCATTGTACAGCTCTCACATGCATATGAGGTGATTGAAAATACTGTGGCTTAGGTTAGGCACATCTTTGTACTTAAGGGGATATCTTTGCTCTTCAGCACTTGAAAGAGGCCTTTTGCAAGTTTTGCCCAATGCAATACATCTGTTGATGTCTTGACTGCTGCTTCCATTGGTGTTGATTGTAGAACCAAGTAATATGAAGTCTTTAACAACTTCAGTCTTTTCTCCATCTATCACAATGCTGCTTATTGGACCAGTTGTGAGTATTTTTGTTTTCTTTATAATGAGATATAATCCATACTGTAGACTGTAGTCTTTAATCTTCCTCAGTAAATGCTCCAAGTCATCCTCAGTTTCAGCAAGGAGAGTTGTGTCTTCTGCATATCTCAGGTTATTAATGAGTCTTCCTCCAATCCTGATGCCACAATCTTCATATAGTCCACCTTTTTAACTGTTTCCTCAGCAAAGAGATTGAATAAGTATGATGTTCTGGTTAACTAGTACCACTCTGACAAGAATATACCACAAATGTGATGGCCTTAACAAACAGGAGTTTATTCTCTCACAGTTTGGAGATTTTAAATCCAAGTTCAAAGTGCCAGGCCCTAGGGTTGGGTGAAAGCCCCTCAACCTTGAGGTCCAGCTTGCCTCCTGCTTCTGGCCCACTGGAGCTAAGGCATTTCTTCACTCAGACAGCTGCTGGTTGCTGAGGCTGAGAAGCCCAAGGTTGACAAGTAAAAAGGCACAGTCCCGATGTTATCAAACCACACTGCAGGCCATTAATTCAAGTCCATTTTAAGTCCCAATGTCAGCAGAGCATGGCAAGCTGCTGAACAATGACATAGCTACAGGCAGGGTCCAAACATGCCATAGGCTAGAAACCATTCCCCAGGGCTTCTGCTTATATACAGGAAGCAGACCACATTCCCTAAGGCAGCTACTCAACTGCTCACAGTAGAGTCCACCATGGAGGTGATTACCAGTCTCATCTTGGGGAATACTACATCCAGCTGCCCAGCTACTCAACCAGGCCTGGCCAAGTTGACACACCAACTGAACTACCAAATATAGTGAAAGGATACAACCCTGACACAAAAACTTCTTGATTTTAAACCATGCAGTATCCCCTTGTTCTGTTCAAACAACAGCCTCCTGGTCTATGTACAAATTCCTCTTGAGTACAATGAAGTGTTCTGGTATTCCCATTATTCTCAATGTTATCCAAAATTTGTTGTGATCCACACAATTGAATGCCCTTGCATAGTCAATAAAACACAAGTAAACATCTTTCTGATACTCTGCTTTAAGCCAAGATTCATCTGACATCAGCTGTGATGTCCCTCATTCCATATCCCCCTCTGCATTTCTGGAAGTGCTCTGTCAATATACTCCTGTAACCATTTTTTAATTATTTTCAGTAAGATGTTACTTGCATGTGATATCAGTGATGTTGTTGTTGTTGTTGTTAAGTGCCGTCGAGTCATTTCCGACTCATAGCGACGCCATGCACAGCAGAATGAAACACTGCCCGATCCCACGCCAGCCCCACAATCCCTACTATACTTGAGCCCATCATCGCAGCCACCGTATCA
>NW_006921865.1:1418319-1424002 GCF_000298275.1 Orycteropus afer afer | reverse complement strand
TGGACTTGTTTTAATTGTCTTTAACTTCAAGTTGAATTTGCATATGAGCAGTTGATGGTCTGTTCCACAATTAGCTCCTGATTTTGAATGATATACTTCAATAATTTCCATATTCTGTGGGATCACCTTTCTTTGGAATGAATACAAATATGGATCTCTGTCAGTCAGTTGGCCAGGTAGCTGTCTTCCATATCTCTTGGCATAGCTGAGTGTGTGCCTCCAGTGGGGCATCCATTTGTTGAAACATCTCAATGAATATTCCATCGATTCTTGGAGCCTTGTTTTTTGCCAGTTCCTTCAGTGCGCCTATGACTTCTTTCTTCAATACCATTGGTTCTTGATCATATACCATCTCTTGAAATGGATGATCATCTACCAATTTTTCTTAGTATAGTGACTCTGTGTATTCCATCCATCTTCTTTTGATATCCTGCATCATTCAACATAATGCCCATGGAATTTTTCAGTATTATAATTCAAGGCTTAAATTTTCTCCTCAGTTCTTTCAGCTTGAGAAATACTGAGCATGTTCTTCCCTTTTGGTTTTCTAACTCCAACTCTTTGCACATTTCATTGTAATAGTTGACTTTGTCTTCTCAAGCTGCTCTTTGAAATCTTCTATTCAGTTCCTTTATCCTGTTAATTCTTCCATTTGCTTTAGCTACTCTCCATTCAAGGATAAGTTTCAGAGACTCTTTTGACATTCATTTTGGTCTTTTCATTCTTTCCTCTTTTTAATGATCTTTTGCTTTCTTCATGGATAATGTTCTTGGTGTCATCCCACAATTCTTCTGATTTTAGGTCACTGGTGTTCAATACAACAAATCTATTCTTTAGATTGTCTCTAAATTGAGGAGGGATATGTTCAAGGTCATATTTTGGCTCTTGTGGGGTTGTTTTAATTGTCTTCAGTTTCAAGGTGAACTTGCATATGAGCAGTTGATTGTCTGTTTCACAATCAGCTCCTGGCCTTGTTTTGGCTGAAGATATTGAGCTTCTCTATCACCACAGATGTGGTCAATCTGATTCCTGTGTACTCTATCTGGTAAAGTCCACATGTATAGCCACCATTTGTGTTGTTAAAAAGGTATTCACAATGAATAAGTTGTTGGTCTTGCAAAATTCTATCATGCAATCTCCAGTATCATTTCTATCATGAAGACCATATTTTCCAACTACTAGTGATTCTTCTCTGTTTTCACCTTTTGCATTCCAATCAGCAATGATGATTAACACTCTTGATTGCATATTTGGTCAATTTGTAAAAATCTTCAATTTCTTCATTTTTGGCTTTGGTGATTGGTGCGTAAATTTGAATAATAGTAATAGTAACTGGTCTTCCTCATAGGCATATGGATATTATCCTATCACTGATATCATTGTACTTCAAGATAGATCTTGAAACATTCTTTGTGATGATAAATGCTGTGCTATTCCTCTTCAATTTGTCATTCCTGGCATAGTAAATCATACGGTTTTCTGATTCATAATAGCCCAAACCAGTCCCTTTCAGCTCACTAATGCCTAGGACATCAATCTTTATGTGTTCCATTTCATTTTTGTCAACTTGCAATTTTCCTAGATTCATACTTCATACATCCCATGTTCTGATTATTAATGGATGTTTCCAGCTGTTTCTTCTAATTTTGAGTTAAGCTACATCAGCAAATGGAGGTCCCAAAAGGTTTGCTCTATCCGCATCATTAAGGTTGGCTCTATTCTGAGAAGGCAGCTCTTTCCTAGTGGTATTTTGAGTGCCTTCTGACCTGATGGGCTTATCTTCTGACACTATATCAGATAATGTTCCAGGGCTATTCATAAAGTTTTTCAGGGATATATCAGACAGTGTTTCACTGCTATTCATAAGGTTTTCACTGGCCAATTCTTTGAGAAGTAGATGGCCTCTTCCTTCTGAGTCTGTCTTAGTCTGGAAGCTCTGCTGAAACCTGTCCACCATGGGTAACTCTGTTGGCATTTGAAACACCAGTGGCATAGCCTCCAGCCTCACAGCAACACACAAGCCACCACAGTAGGACAAACTGACAGACAAGTTTGTCTCTTTTAGTTGTTCCAAACTGCTCCACTACTGCTTCCCAGCCTACCCTGCCTGTTCCAGCCCTCCTAAAGCCATTTGCCTGTAAAAGTATCCAGGGCCTGCAAGAGCCATAATGCAGTTCTCTTACTTGGAAGTTTGAGGCTTTTATTAACCTGAGCAGTCATTTACATTGGTGCAGTTAGCTTTAACTGCTATGGCATGAGTTAAGTTGGGCGTGTGGATGTTGACCTTGATGGACACATGCACCTTGTTGTGGCTGTTCCTAATAAAAGAAGAATTTCAAGTGTGGGAAGCCTAAGTAGACATCACTTGAGCTGCATCCTTCTGAAGAAAATGCGCAAGAGCTTTAGCAAAGGTGCAATCTTGCATTACAGGCTACTGCACCTTGTTTTTAATGTACGCTTGGTATACATTTTCAGACTGTGAGGCCTCAGCAGATGCAGTGAGGCTGGATCCTCAGTAAGCACAGACAGCTGGAATTAGGATTCCTTGTAAAGAAAGATCCTTCTGTATACAGACTTGTTAGATATTAGGAGGTAGAATGTTTCGTTTACTTTTAGAATGAAGTATAGCTGGTTCTTGCTCCAACCGAGTATCAGTAAGGTTCTAAATATCAAATTATTTTTGCTGTCAGGTGCTGTCATGTAGGCTTCTACTCATAGTAATCCTATGGATAACAGAACAAAACACTGCTTGGTCCTGTGTCATCCTCATATCCTTGCTATTCTTGAGCCCATTGTTGCAACCACACTGTCAATCCATCTCATTGATGGTCTTCCCCTTTTTTGTTGACCCTCTACTTTGCTAAGCATGGTATCCTTTTCCAAGGAAGGGTCCTTTCTGACAACATGACCAAAGTAGGTGAGACAAAGTCTGACCATTCTTGATTCTAAGGAGCATTCTGGCTGCACTTCTTCCAGGACTGATTTATTTGGTCTTCTGGTAGTCCATGTTATTTTTAGTGTTCTTTGCCAACACCACAATTGAAAAGCATCAGCTCTTCTTCAGTCTTCCTTATTCATAATCCAGCTTTCACATGCATATGAGGTGATTGACAATACCATGGCTTGGGTCAAATGCACATTAGTCTTTGCTCCTTAACACTTTAAAGAGGTCTATTGCAGCAGATTTGCCAGTGCAATATGACATTTGATTTCTTGACTGCTGCTTCCATGGGTATTGATTGTGGGTCCAAGTGAAATGAAATCCCTGCCAACCTCAATCTTTTCTCCATTTATTGTGATGTTACTTATTGGTCCAGTTGTGAGGTTTTTTGTTTTCTTTATGTAGAGGTGTGGGAGCTCTGATAGCATAGTGCCTGCAGCACTTGACTGCTAACCAGAAGGGTGGCAGTTCAAGCCCACCAGCCACTCCTCGGAAGAAAGATGGGGCAATCTACTTCTGTAGTGCCTCGGAAACACAAGAAGGGGTCGCTGTGAGTCAGGTCCGACTCAACAGCACATAACAACAACAACATGTAGAGGTGTAATCCAAACTAAATACTGTAGTCGTATAATTATCAGTAAGTGTTTTGAATCTTTTTCACTTTTAGCAAGCAATGTTACATTATCTGCATATCACAGGTTATTAATAAGTCTTTCTCCAATCCTGATGTCATGTTCTTCTTCATACAATCCTGCTTCTTGGATTATTTGCTCAGCATGCGATTGAATAATTATGGTGAATGATACAATCCTGACACACATCCTTCCTGATTTTAAACCATGTAGTATCTATCCCCTTGTTCTGTTCAAATAATAGCTTCTTGGTCTATGTACAGGTTCCTCACGAGTGCAATTAAGTGTTTTGGAATTCCCATTGTTTGCAGTGTTACCCATAATTTTTTATGATCCACAAAGCCAAATGCCTTTGTGTAGTCAATAAAACACAGGTAAGCATCTTTCTGTAATTCTTTGCTTTCAGCCAAATATAAAATTAGGATGCCCCAAATTCTACATTCAAGTAAAAACTGGACTGTGGAATAACAGCCTAAAAGTCATATGGCTTATCCATGGATCAAATAGAAAAAGTACTCAGAGTACATAAATTTGAAAGTGACATAGTGGGTATGAAGACTAGGGCCAAGTTGTCAAATGAACATTTACTGCCCAGATTAAGGAAATATTGTTGAGAGGATTTTAGAATTCAAAGTAGAGGTAAAATCGTATCTGGAGGAATTTACAAAGGACTCCCTTGGCCTTTTATGTAAGACTGAAGTTGTCAACAATTTCATTCACAATCAACACTGCTGTGGAAGCAGCAGTCAAGAAATCAGACATCGTATTACAATGGGCAAATCTGCTGCAAAAGACTTCTTTAAAGTGAAGAGCAAAGACATCTCCTTGAAGACTAAGGTGCACCTAACCCAATCTATGGTATTTTTAGTCACTTCATATGCATGTGAAAGCTGGACAGTGAATAAGGAACCGAAGAAGAGTTGATGCTTTTGAGTTGTGGTGTTGGTGAAAAATGCTGAAAGTACCATGGACTGCTAAAAGAACTAACAGATCTGTCCTGGAAGAAGTGCAGCTGGAATGTTACTTGGAAGCAAGAATGGCCAGACTTTGTCTCACCAGTTTTGGTCATGTTGTAAGAAGGGACCATTCCCTGGAGAAGTATATCATACTTGATAAACTGGAGGATCAACGAAAAAGGGAAAGGCTCTCATCGGGATGGATTGACATGATGGGCTCAGGTATAGCAAGGATTGTGAGGCTGGCACAGGACTGGGCAATGTTTTATTCTGTTGTACATAGGGTTGCTATGAGTCAGAGCCAACTTGACAGCACCTAACAACAGCAATCATCTAGTTTCTGTTCTATTGGTTTTTTTTCATTTGTGGTTATGCTGGATAGTCTATTTATACAATAAATTAGAGCCCCTAAGTTTGCCCCTGTTTTTCTTTGATGAGCTTTATAGTTTTGGGTTTTATGTTTAGGTCTTTGATTTATCTTGAGTTAGTTTTTGTGTATGATGTGAGGTGTGGATCTTGTTTCATTTTTATCCAAAAGGATATCCAGTTTTGCCCGCACCTTTTGATGAAGAGACTATCTCTTCCCCATTGAATGGATTGTGGCCCTTTGTCAAAGATCAGCTGTCCATAGGCAGATAGATCTATTTCTGGGCCCTTAGTTCTGTTCCACTGGTGTAGATATCTATCATTGTAGTAATATACAGACTTCTTAAGCCCAAGCAATTCCATAAGAAAATGCAGTGACATCAGCCTGTGGAGTATAAAACTATAAAAACTTTTATTTACAAGATACTGTGGAAGCCCTATTGCTTTATAGGTCTCACCAGCAACGCTATTAAGTACCAAAAAGAAAGGCCCCAGAGATAAATTGAAACTAAGATATTTTACTAGATGGAGAGAAAAGTACCTTATATAAGATAAGGTGCCTGGGCCTGTCTTTACTGCAAATTTCAAATATTTACAGAAAGACTTAATTGTCACAAATGTCACTCTCTGAAAGAGGAGATAATATGAATGGATGGATCTTCTCTCTGTTGTTGTTGTTGTTATGTGCCGTCAAGTCGGCCCCGACTCATAGCGACCCCTCCTTGGGTTTCCGAGGCAGTATCACTACGGAAGTAGGATTGCCCAACCTTCCTTCCGAGGAGTGGCTG
>NW_006921865.1:1406787-1418219 GCF_000298275.1 Orycteropus afer afer | reverse complement strand
GGAAGTAGGATTGCCCAACCTTCCTTCCGAGGAGTGGCTGGTGGGTTTGAACCGCCAGCCGTCTGGTTAGCAGGCAAGTGTCTTAGCCACTAG
The DNA here is from genome assembly GCF_000298275.1 of Orycteropus afer afer. Classification (NCBI taxonomy): domain Eukaryota; kingdom Metazoa; phylum Chordata; class Mammalia; order Tubulidentata; family Orycteropodidae; genus Orycteropus; species Orycteropus afer. The sequence continues at coordinate 1,418,126 of NW_006921865.1, read as the reverse complement.
ATCTTCTCTCTAGACATGGTAAATTCCCAGTACCAAAATTAAGCTCTTGATGAGAAATTTCTTCCCTTTAATTCAACATTGTACATTCTGTACAATTAGCATCTTTTGACAAGCAATCTTGTGAAGATAAAACCCAGATATTTTTTTTTTTTTCCATTCACTCTCTTTGCTCAGATACAATTGAATTTCTGCTAGAGCTTTTGGCAACACTAATACTGGATTATAAGAATATAACTTTTCCTGGGATATTTTCCAGGAGCAGTGAATTGGATGGTTTTGTGCAATTGTTGGGTATCACGTTAGGGCTGTGATAATCTTTTATCTCCTATTATCCCTGTGAATTTTTTAATAAATGCAGAACATGAGAGACTTGGCATTGAGTTAATATGACTTTTGATGCCCTAAAGTTATTGCAGTCATTCCAGTTAGAGCCTAGGTAAGAGCTGAGTCAAGAACTCCAACTCTCACAGTTAATGAGATTTCCTCTGACTGAGGCGTAACAGAATGAGAATTAGGAATATTGTGTTTGGATTTTAATGGGAGCTCTAATGGGAGCTCTGGTAGCGTAGTGCCTAAGGCACTTGACTGCTAACCAGAAGGCTGGAGGTTCAAACCCACCAGCCACTCCTCAGAAGGAAGATGGAGCAATCTACTTCCATGGTGATACTGCCTCGGAAACCCAAGGAGGGGTCACTATGAGTTGGGTCCAACTCGACGGCACATAACAACAACAACTACTGGTGTAGTGAGTGCCTAAGGCATTTGACTGCTAACCAGAAGGTTGTCAGTTCAAACTCACCAGCCACTCCTTGGAAGGAAGACTGGGCAATCTACTTCCATAGAGATGCTGCCTCGGAAACCCAAGGAGGGGTTGCTATGAGTCAGATTCGACTTGATGGCAGTGAGTTTGGTTTGGATTTTTGGTTTAAGATTTTTTTTTTTTTTTAACTTAGGATTGATAACTTATAACAGCAAGTATATTTGATTTTGGCCTCCAAGCCCTTTACATTTTAACATGCTAAGGGCTTTTTTCCTTTTTTAAAAATTATGAAATGCACCAGTATAGTGAAAAATGTATAAAACAAATGCATAGCTTAACAAATTATTACACCAAGGATCAAGAAATAGAACATTATCCTCTCCCATGTGCACTTCTGTTATAAATTGAATTGTGTCTCCCTCAAAAGATATGTTGAAGTCCTACCCACTAGTACCTATGAACATGACCTGATTTGGAAATAGGGTCATTGAAGATGTTATCAGATATGTTAACATGAGGTTTTAGTCCAGCATAGGGGTCCTATTTCAATCTGAGTAGTGCCCTATGGAAGAAGAGAAGAGACACAAAGACACAAAGAAAAGATGGTCATGTGAAAATGCATCTATATGCCAATGACTACTGTGGTGGTGAAGTTTGTGTGTCAACTTGGCTAGGCCTGGTTGAGTGGCTGGGCAGCTGGTGGTAGTTATTCCCCATAATGAGACTGGCAATGAACTCCATGGTTATTTTTACCTGGGATAGTTTCCAGGAGCAGTGGATTGGCTGGTTTTGTGCACTCGCTGGGTATCACGTTAGGGCTGTGATAATCTTATATCTCCTATTATCTCTGTGAACTTTTTAATAAATGCAGAACATGAGAGACTTGGCATTGACTTAATATGACTTTTGATGACCTAAAGGTATTACTCATTACCACAAGCAGCTGAGTAGCTGCTTTAGGGATGTGGTCTGCTTTCCATGTATAAGAAACAGCGTTGGGAATGGTCTCTAGTTTATGGCATGCTTGAACCTGAATGTAACTGTGTCATTGTTCAGCAGCCTGCCATGCTCTGCTGACCTTGGGACTTTCAATGGCCTTGAATTAATGGTCTGCCGTGTGCTTTGGTAACATCGGAACTGTGCCTTTTTACTTGTCAACCTTGGGCTTGTCAGCCTCAGCAGCCAGCAGCTGTCTGAGTGAAGAAAAGCCTCTAGCTCCAGTGGGCTGGAAGCAGGAGGCAGAGCTGAAGCCAAAGGTTGAGGGGCTTTAACCCAGCCCCTAGAGCCTAGAACTCAGACTTAAAGCCTCCAAACTGTAAGAGAATAAACTCCTGTTTGTGCAAGCCATCCCGTTTGTGGTATATGCTTGTCATAGTGGCACTAGGTAACCAGAACAACTACCTATGCCTACAGAAGCTGAGAGAAACAAGAAAGGATCCCCTAGAGCCTTTGGAGAGAACATGGCCCTGATGACAACCTGAATTCAGACCATGATCTTCCAGAGCTGTGAGATGATAAATTTCTGTTGTTTCAAGCCAACCATTCGGTTAGGGCAGCCCTAGGAAATTAATTCAATGTTACTTTTCCCATCACCAACAAAGTATATATCCCTAAACACAATGGTTCACTTTTGCCTTTATATGAACTTTATACAAATTAAATCATACAGTACAATCTTAGTTATCTAGGGCTGCTCGACTAGAAATATTATAAGTGGATGGGTTTAACAAACAGAAATTTATTTTATCAAGTTTAGGAAGCTAGAATTCTGAATCCAGTGTACAAGCTCCAGGAGAAGTTTGGTTCTGGGGGACGGTCCATATTCCTTGGCTCCTGGTGATCTTTATGTGGCACAGTATCTGTCCTTTCCCTTCTCTGCTTCTTGTTTACTTCTTTAATCACTTTTGTATCTTAAAAGAGATTGACTCAAAATACACCCTGCACTAATCTTGTCTTATTTGCTTGACAAAGACAATCCATTTCCAAATGGAATTATAACCATAGGCATAGCATTTATGATACATAATTTTTGGGGGGCACAATTCAATCTATAATTTTTTTTAGTATGAAAAATCATTTCCTCAACATTGTGTTTGTGAGATTCATACATGTCATTGTGTATACCTGTAGTTTGTCTTCATAACCACCTGAATGTGTGAGTCTGGATTACTAATGATTGACTAAGCTAAAACCAGATGTTGTCATTGAGCTACTGTGGCTGTTCAGTCTCAGTGCCAACAATGCAAAGGTAAAATGGATGATGTTGCTTTGTTCAATAGATAGAATTCAATTTCATTCTCTTAGTTCTGGCCACTACTCCCCTTGATGAACCTTGTTATATTTTTATTGATTCTTGAGCCAGTCACCTAGCTGAATGATCTGCCACTTGGAAAAATGCAGACTGGAAAATTAAAAGACATTCCTCTTTGGGACCACAGACTATGCTACTAAATGAACCATGTATGTCACTCATGGAGATGTACATGGGAAGGGCCCATGGGATCAACTAGAACCAACTCACAGATTGAGTGTGCACCACTCAGTCTGTAAGCATTGCTGCTTTGATTCACCAGCACACTGAATATGGCAACAATTCTAAGCTTTGAAATATAATGGGTTTCTAGGCTTTATAAAAGGAGCTCTGGTGGTGTAGTGCCTAAGGTATTTGACTGCTAACCAGAAGATTGGGAGTTCAAACCCACCACCCAGTCCGTGGAAGGAAGACTGGGCAATCTACTTCTGTAAAGATTTACTCCTCGGAAACCCAAAGAGGGTCACTATGAGTCAGAATCAACTCGATAGCAATGAGTTTGGTTCTTTTGGTTTAGGCTTTATAAAAATGCCCATATGTCTCTTGCACCTGACCCTTTTGGAAAAAGTGGTCTGAGTGAGAGTAGAGGATGATTGGAAAACAGAAAAAATGGTAGCTATTGAAATGAGACACAGCAATTTTGTGGCTGTGGAACAGGAGCAACAGCCTGGGCAGGGAAAGAGGGGCAATAATGATCTATGCCCTTCATAACTACCTTGAGAGCATTTCTTCCAGGAAAAAAAAAAAAAAGGCTAGTGCAGATTTCCAAACTGTTTCAAGCACCTTCAGTTTAATTGCTTACTTAATCTAGCATTCCCAGCCAAATTGTTCTAACCACAAATTGATCACTATTCCCTTGAACCTTATTTAGAAATCAATTGGAAACAGTGAAGGCTAGCCTTACTCCTGCACATCCTCTCAATGCCTCATAGCCATCATTCAGCTCTTCACAGGGTGGATAAATGTCACCTGGTTTGAGTACAGACAAACTGGATAGGCTGGACTGACTGCCCTTGTCCAGTGCTTCCCAAAACAAGGACTAGCCTTAATTATTCAAACTGAACCAAAACCCTAAGATTTATAGCTGGATGGGAGGCCATGTTGAGGGCACTGTCAATCTGTGTCCTCTCCCTGCCCCTGACCAAAGTAGCCATTACATGGAGGCCCAACAATTGTGAACAATGCCATGTGTTCCCTCAGGATTGGGGTTTTTGATGGACAATCTAGTGACAAAGATGAAATGCAGTAAAATGCACATATCTTGTGTGGAAGCCAGGAAATAACTTTATCCTCTCATGAAAACACAGTGCCTTGCACTTTAGGAGTGATTAGGAAAACACTACCAATAATTTATGTATTTCTCAGACCACTATGGAGATCTCTTCAAAATAAGGCTACGTATGATTACCTGGAAGAGCAACCCACAGGGACAACTGACTCATTCTTTATGAACATTTTGAGGACTGTTATGACTACAATAAGAGTCTTCTAATTAGAGAAAGTGTTACAAATGTTGCTCCCAACTTTAGCTAAAGTGATCAATGAAACCACTTGGCCATAGAAGGTAGATACTGTTGGTTTATGGAAGATGTTCAGCTGTTGGTCTAGGACCCTGGGGAAACTGCAAATGCAACCAGTGCCGTGGAGTCGGATCCGACTTATAGCTACCCCTCCTTGGGTTTCCAAGGCATTATCACTACGGAAGTAGATTGCCCAGCCTTCCTTCCAAGGAGTGGTTGGTAGGTTTGAACCGCCAGCCTTCTGGTTAGGAGTCAAATGCCTTAGGGACTATGCCACCAGGACCCTAGGAAGCATACTTGAAATCAATACTGCAGGTTTTCCTCATCCTGCTAGTTGGAATCCTGTTAATAGCAGCCTTAATTGAATGCTGTGTGAAAAAAATAGAATAGATTTGGTACCAGCTCTGTTAATTAGATTAATCAAAGTGTCTGAGTATGGTGTACTCTTGGGAAAAGTCACCAAAAGCAAAGATGGTGTAGGAATGATGGGTAAGTATTAAAAGACAATTCCTCTTTAGTCGTTTGTGGTCATTTTGTGAGCAGAGGCACTTGCAGTGCTTTTTCTAGACTATCTCTTCAAGAATGCTGACGTAGGAAATAGCCTTGGGAGAAAAGATCCTCTGGAGCACTGAGGACTTTACTGTCTAGTTTAATAAAGATCTAAAGAGTCCTGGCACTGCACTGGTTAAGTGTTCAGCTGCTAACCAAAATGTTGGTGGTTCAAACCCACCAGCGACTCCGTAGCAGAAAAATGTGGCAATCTGATGTAAAGATTATAGCCTTGGAAACCCTATGAGACAGTTCTACTCTGTTATATAGGGTCACTATGAGTTAGAATCAACTTGACAGCAACGGGTTTGGTTTTTCAGGTTTGGATAATGAAGACAACCTCTTCTTCTAGAACAAAGTTCAGACAGGCTTACTGTCCATTGGAAAATATGTGTTCCTAAAGCTTGGGGTTCCTCAGCTGTGACCCAACTCATTGCATGTGTAGCATACTTCTGGATCCCTCCACAGTATCTGTAGGACTTGGGAGGCAGGAGAAACTGATATAAACATGATGCTCATGCTACTTGCAATGTCATGAGTAATGAGGTTCTTCTTCTTCTTCTTCTTTTTTATTTTTCCACCCAAAGGCTTGTCTATTCTGCCAGCAGCCAAGAAGCTCTAGAAGCTAACTTGTTATCATGCAAGTAGGGTAAAATCTCACATCCTTCACAATTCTTGCCAGGGAGGATTGTTTTGGTTTACTAATTAGTCTATCTGGGAGTTATTGAGTTTCTTGAATTAGTGGAATGATTTTCACTAATTTTGAAGAAATTCTCAGCTATTATTATTCCAAACTTTCTTCTGCCCCATTCTCTCTTCTAGATCCTATTAAGTGTATTATTTCTTCTTCCAGAGAATATTTTTGTTTCTTTCTATCAAGTGCCTAAGGTACTAACAATTTTCAACTATGTTAATCCGATTTTGGAGACTAAAAGTTTCTAGATCATCTAGACTGAAGTCTTTGATAGGGACTGGTTTATTTCTGATTCATTCTTACTCTTAGAGTCCAGTCCTTTTTGATGTCAGCTCTAATGTGCAGCACTTTACCATGACCTCCATTCTTGGTAGGCATTGAACTTCAACTTTTATCCCCCTGGTCCCAAGAAACTTGAAAAGATTACTTAGCTTCTCTGCCATCTCTTCCTGGTAGGCAAAAATGTTTCTAGGGAAAAAGTAACCCAAATTCCATGCTCCTTTCCCTTTGTTCTAGATTCTTGGTCCACTTATTTCTCATTTTCTTTATAGCTCTTTGATGCTATTGTTGTTATGTGCTGTCGAGTCAGACCTGACTCATAGCGACCCCTCCTTGAGTTTCTAAGGCAGTATCACTATGGAAGTAGATTGCCCACCCTTCCTTCCGAGGAATGGCTTGTGGGTTTGAACCGCCAGCCTTCTGGTTAGCAGTCAAGTGCTACTAAGAAAACAATTTTAATGTTTTGTCCAGAGGTTTTTGTTGTTCCCCATGACAGAGTCTTCTAAATTAACTAGCCTGCCATTACTAAAAGACAGAATTTATTTTGCCAGTGTAATTTTTATTTAAATGCAGAGTAAATTTACGTAGAGTAAAATGAACAGATCATAAATGTATAGTTGATAAGTTTAATTTTTTTCAAATGTGTATATCCATGTAATCTTCACATAAATAAAAATAAATAACACCTCCATTTCCCAGGAAAGTTCTCTCATTCCCCTTTTAACACCCCCACACTCAGCGATCAATCTTAATTCCTGTCTCTGTACATTGGTATCAATGACCTTGAATTTCACATAAAGGAAACTACATTGTAGTTTCTCTGTTAAACTATAAGCATCAACATATGCTTGTTATTATGTTTAATTAATTAACCAAGGTCACAGGTCTAGCAAATAAGAAAGTCAGGATTCATATTCAGACAGTCAAGTTACAGAAGCAATGCTTCCTCTCCAAACTTGTTCACATTTGAACAGAGAATACTCTCATATACTCTGAGATAACTTTAGAACAAATAAGTAAGCCTAGTAAATATGAAGCAACTGAGGGAGGAAGTGAGTGGAGCAGTTTGTAACAACTAAGGGAGACAAATTTGTCTGTCAGTTTATTGCATTATGGTGGCGTGCAAGTTGCTGCGAGGCTGGAGGCTATGCCACTGGTGTTTCAAATGTGAACAGGGTTACCCATGATGGACAGGTTTCAGTGAAGCTTCCAGACCAAGATGGACTGGGAAGAAGGAAGAGGCCATGCACTTTTCAAAGAATTGAGAGTGCAAACCTTATGAATAACAGTGAGACACTGTCTGATATATTACTGGAAAACTTTATGAATATCTCTGAAAAATTATCCAATATAGTGACAGAAAATGAGCCCCTCAGGTCAGATGGCACTCAGAGTACAACTGGGGAAGAGCTACCTCCTCAGAGTAGAGCTGACTTTAATGATGTGGATAGAGTAACCCTTTTGAGACCTCCATTTGCTGATGTAGCACATCTCAAAGTCAGAAGAAACAGCTGCAAATATCCATTAATAATTGGAACATGGAACATACAAAGTATGAATCTAGGAAAATTGGAAGTTGTCAAAAATGAAATGGAATGTTTAAAGATCATTATCCTTGGCATTAGTGAATGTAATGAACTGGCTTTGGCCATTTTAAGTCAGACAATCATATGATATACTATGCCGGGAATGACAAATTGAAGAGGAATGGCATGGTATTCATCATCACAAAAATGTATCAAGATACATCCTGAAGGGATCTCTGTAGGAGATTCTGGAGAGAGTGGGAGAACAATGTGGAACAAAACTCAAAATTATTTGGGGGAAAAGAAAGAGGGGGGCCAGGTTTGTTGGTCTGATAGAGCCTGATGGAACCACTGAGACTATGGCCCCTAGCTGCCCTTCAGGTCTGGAATTGAACCCATTCCTCTGGCTTCTAGCCAAACGAAAGACAAGCATATGACCTGAACATTTACATTAGGTAGATACACACCTTGGAGAGAAAAATCATGGGAGAATAGAAGGGCTGTGTATGCACAGGGTGACAGCTCAGGGGGCAGGAGTGCATGGAGGGAAGGACACAGGGAAAAGGTAACTATGGGGAGGAAGTGGGAGGGGAGGTGTTGCACTGTGGTAAATTGTAGTCAATGTCATGAGACAAAGTGTATGTGAACTGCTGTGTGGAAAGTGAATTTGCTCTGTAAACATTCACCCAAATAACAATAAATAAATAAATAAATAAATAAACCCATCCTGAAGTACAGTGCTGTTAGTGATAGGATAATATCCATATGCCTACAAGGAGGACCCATTAATGTTACTAATATTTAAATTTATGCACCAACCACCAAAGCCAAAGATGAGGAAATTGAACGTTTTTACCAATTTCTGCAGTCTGAAATTGACCAAACATGCAATCAAGATGTGTTGATTAATACTGGTGATTAGAATGCAAAAGTTGAAGACAAAGAAGAATCACCAGTAGTTGGAAAATATGCTCTTGCTGATAGAAACAACACTGGAGATTGCATGATAGAATTTTGTGACATCAATGACTTATTCATAGCAAATACAATTTTTTAAAAATATAAGCAGTGGCTATCCACATGGACTTCACCAGACAGAGTACACGGGAATCAAATTGACTACATTTGTGGCAAGAGGCAATGGAGAAGCTCAATATCTTTACCCAAAACAAAGCCAGCAGCTGATTGTGGAACAGACCATCAACTGCTCATATGGAAGTTCAACTTGAAGTTGAAGACAATTAAAAGAAGTTCATGAGAGCCAAAATATGACCTTGATTGTATCCCTCCTGAATGTAGAGACCATTTAAAGAATCGATTTGATGCATTGAACACCAATGACTAAAAACCAGAGGAATTGTGGGATGACATCAAGAACATCATCCATGAAGACAGCAAAAGGTCATTAAAAAGACAGGAAAGGAAGAAAATACCAAAATGGATGTTCAAAGAGACTCTGAAACTTGCCCTTGAATGGAGAGTAGCTATAGAAAAAGGAAGAAATGACAAGATAAAAGAGCTGAAGAGAAGATTTTGAAGCAGCAGCTCAGGAAGACAAAGTCAATTATTATAATGAAATGTGCAAAGACCTGGAGTTAGAAAACCAAAAGGGAATAACATACTCAGTATTTCTCAAGCTGAAAGAACTGAAGAAAAAATTTAAGCCTTGAGTTGCAATACTGAAAGATTCTATGGGCAATATATTGAATGATGCAGGAAACATCAAAAGAAAATGGAAGGAACACACAGAGTCATTATACCAAAAAAATTGATCAATGTTCATTCATTTCATGAGGTGGCATGTAATCAAGAACCAATGATAATGAAGAAGAACTCAAAGCTGCACTGAAGGAATTAGCAAAAACAAGCCTCCAGGAATTGACAGAATACTCACTTGAGATGTTTCAACAAATGGATGCTGTGCGGTAGGCACTCACTCAGCTATGCCAAAAGATTTGGAAGAATCAGGCAAACTGACTGGAAGAGATCCATATTTGTACCCATTGCAAAGAGAAGTGATCCCACAGAATGTGGAAATTATCGAACAATACCATTAATATCACATGCAAGTAAAATCTCACTGAATATAATTCAAAAATGGTTGCAACAGTATATTGACAGAGAACTTCCAGAAATGCAAGCTGGATTCAGAAGATGTGGAAGGAAGGATATCAGCTGATGTCCGATGAATCTTGGCTCAAAGCAAAGAATATCAGAATGATGTTTACTTGTGTTTTATTGACTATCCAAAAGCATTTGATTGTGAGGGTCATAACAAATTATGGATAACATTGAGAAGAAAGGGAATTCCAGAACAGTTAATTGTACTCATGAAGAACCTGTACATACACCAGGAGGCTATTGTGTGTCAGGGTTGTATCCTTTCACCATACTTGTTCAATGTGTGTGCTGAGCAAATAATCCAAGAAGCTAGACTATATGAAGAAGAACATGGCATCAAGATTGGAGGAAGACTCATTAACAATCTGTGATATGCAGACTACACAACTTTGTTTGTTTAAAGTGAGGATGACTTAAAGTACTTACTGATGAAGATCGAAGATTACAGTCTACAGTATGGATTACACCTCAATATAAAGAAAACAAAAATCCTCACAACTGGACCAATAAGCAGCATCACAATAAATGGAGAAAAGATTGAGGTTGTCAAAGACTTCATATTGGTTCTACAATCAACATCAATGGGATCAGCAGTCAAGACATCAGAAGATAGATCACATTGGGCATATGTGCTGAGAAAGACCTCTTTCAAGTGCTGAAGAGCAAAGATGTCCCCTTGAAGACTAAGGTGTGCCTAACCCAAGCTATGGTATTTTCAATCACCTCCTATGCATGTAGGAGCTGGTGACGTAGTACCTAAGGCATTTTGACTGCTAATCATAAGGCTGGTGGTTCAAACTCACCAGCCACTCCTCAGAAGGAAGTTTGGGCAATCTACTTCCATAGTGATACTGCCACGGAAACCAAGGAGCGTCACTGTGAATTGAATCTGACTCAATGGCAGTGAGTTTGGTTTTGGTTTGGTTTACACTTGTGGTTATAATCCCATTTAAGAATGAATTTTCTTTGGTATGGTAAGAGGGCCTATTAGTGTAGGATGTGTTTTAACCCAGTCAATGTTGAGATATAAAAGGAGAAGAATCAGAGATAGGGGAAGAGAGAAGCCAAATACATGAAGATCACCCAGGAGCAGAAACTCAACAAAAAGAAGGAACTTCCTTCAGAGCTAACAGAAAGAGAAAGCCTTCCCTTAGAATAACAACTCTGAATTTAGCCCTGATTCCACAGTGGATAAATCACTCAGCTGCTATCTGAAAGTCAGTGGTTTGAACCTTCAATTCCACCAGCCACTCCATGGGAGAAAGATATGGCTGTCTGCTTCCTTAAAGATTTACAGCCTTGGAAGCTTTATGGGGCAGTTCTGTTCTGTCCTATAAGGTCGCTATGAGTTGGAATCAACTTGATGGCAATAGGTTAGTGTCCTAAATGTGAGAAAATAACGTTCTGTTTGCTAAAGCCACCCACTTATGGTATTTCTGTTACAGCAGCACTAGATAACTTTGTTGTTGTTGTTATTTGCCATCAAGTTGGCCCCGACTCATAGCGACCCCTCCTTGGGTTTCCGAGGCAGTATCACTACGGAAGTAGGATTGCCCAACCTTCCTTCCGAGGAGTGGCT
>NW_006921865.1:1381658-1406622 GCF_000298275.1 Orycteropus afer afer | reverse complement strand
TCACATTTGCAAGTATCAGGAGTTAGGGCTTCAAAATACGTGTGTGTGTGTGTGTGTTAAATTTTAGGGTGATTTGGGTGAAATTTTACAGAGCAAATTCATTTTCCATACAGCAGCTCACATATACTTTGTCTCATGACATTGACTACAATTTCCCACAATGCAACAGCTCCCCTCCCACTTCCTCCTCATAGTTACCTCTTCCCTGTGTCCTTCCCTCCCATGTACTCCTGGCCCCTGAGCTTTCTCCCTGTGCATACACAACCCTTCTATTCTCCCATGATTGTTCTCTTCAAGAAGTGTATCTACCTAAGGTCATATGTCTGTCTTTTGTTTGGGTGGAAGCTACAGGAATGGGTTCTATTCCAGGCCTAAAGGGCAGCTAGGGGCCATGTCTCAGGGGTTCCACCAGGCTCTATAAGATCAGCAAACCTGGTCCTTTTTGTTTTTCCCCAAATGATTTTGAGTTTTGTTTCACATTGTTCTCCCACTCTATCCAGGATCTCCTACAAAGAAACCCCTCTGAGTGGTTGACAGTAGTAGCTGGGGACTATCTAGTTCTTCTGGGCTCATAGTCGTATACGCTGAGGATCACATGGTGTACCAATTGCTTGGATTAATTATTTCCATCAACGTATATTTTTGAGGGACACATTTCAATCCATAACATTGATTACTGTTTGCTTTACAAGCCTATAACTTTGGTTGTCTCACAAGACCACCAATGCCTTTAGTGATATTACCAGCTAAGGCCGTGTATGGGAGCTCCCCAAAGGATGGTATATGGAAACCTTGACCAGGTCAAGCTAGGAGGCAGTTAACATGAAAAAAAAGGAGCCAATTGTATCTGGAAGGACAATTGAGGCTTGAGAGTGGTTTATTCATCAAGTAAGAAAAACAAGGAGAGAACATAAATGCTAAACACTGGGCTTGGTGATCAAATGATTTCTCTTGGCTTTTTGTTGATTTTACATTCTAAGTATACAATAAAGACATGAAAAAAAAAATAGAAAATTTGAGGGAAAATCTATTGTTAAAAAATTTGCTATTTTTTTTCCCCAAGTCCAGACAGAGTCAGCTGATGTTGAGCGCAACACCAGGAGAACAGAGACCTTATCTGCCTTGTTCACTGCACCATTGCACCACAGTGCCCATAAGTGCCTGGTGCACAGTAAGTGCTCAAGAAATATAGCTGAATGAAGGAGACATATCTTGACTTAGTAAAGTAGAGGGGTAGGTTGCCATTATTTGGTAAATTGGAATTTACATTATTACTGGAAGTGGGAGAGGTAGGAACTTGTTTATTCTTTTAAAAGGGTCATATAATCAAGAGCAAATACTTGAGGGGTTGCCTTTAAAGAGAAACTAAACAAAAGTCAGGACAAACTATCAAAACCCTTACAATAACGCTGTGATATTATTATTATTATGTTTTATAAGTGAGGAACTAGGATTAGAGGGATTACAGAACTTTCCCAAGTTCACACAGCTCATAGTGAGAGGAACAGGAACTCAAACATGAGTCTTTTAAAGACCTTGCTCTAGCATTTCCCACTGTCTTACCCAGTTTATATTGGGACTTAGAAAATGCCAGCTGCTAGACTCTCATGAGAGCAAATCCTCAGTCTTTAAAGTGGCCCTGTAGGTTCCATTGTCTTCTTTCCTTTACTGGTACAACTTCAATTCATTCATAGGTTGGTTTAGAATCATAGCAAAATATAACAAAAGATATTTTCCTGTTGTCATTATTGTCATTGCCATTATCGTATTTTCGGGTAAAGTTTTGCAGTTCAGAATCTTAGTTTCTTAAGACAGGAGCCATAGATTCCAGTGTGAGATCAGCTTTATTTATTTCAAAGACCTGAAGTTTCTGCTGTCTTCACAGTGTATCTAATACAGTTGAGTGCCATTGTCAGGAGGTTTGAGAAAATAAAGAAAATATTTCAAAATGTGATAAAAAAGATTATTTGGAAGTTATAACTATCTTTCATATCATGAACCAAAAAAAAAAATAATTTATTTTATATATAACTAGTTATAAATTCTGGTTGTAAAGAAACATTTTCTAACAGCAGAGGGAGTCTAACAGATTTCTTTTATGTAACTACATGTGAGTCTAGTACTAGTGAATGGAAAATGAACATTCACTTAGACAAGCATACACTGAGATTTCAGTGGCTGGAATGCAATGGACCCTGATTTTAATATTTAAATAAGAAAATATTAGAAATGATTACAATATATTTTACTTCTCTGAAGAACTGATAATTATTGATTTTTTTAAATGTATAAGAATTCATATCAAGTTGCTATGCTGGAAATACTACTATATGACAGTAAAGTGCTTTGTATAAATTATGGCATTTAAACATCAAATATATGAGGTAGATACTTTTCTAATGGGAACATTTTACAGATGAGAAAACTGAGGCATAGGGAGGTTGAAAACTCATCTAAGAATGTACAATTGTGGTGGAGTTCAGGACATGTACTGAAGTTGTTGTTATTGTTAAGTCCTACAAATATCCCTAAGTCAGATATTAAATATTAAAGGATGAGCAGATTTGGAATATTTTTCATGTATTATTTCATCTTCTGAAGCTTATGAAGGAACACATGAAGTCAGCCCATTTTCTATCTTCTGTAAGTCGATGGAAGAATAAATGCTTTGCCTTCTTCTTATCTCATTGCAATGGTAACAGAGGCCAAGTAAATCAGCAGATACTGCATACTTCAGGCAGCTGAAGTGTTCCCATTCCCCGGTTTATATTATTACTTGCATATGTGAAGATGGTTAGAGGGCATACCCTGAATGTTATCCAGCTAATGCACTGAACTCAGAAGAAAGGGCTAGAGATCTACTTCTGAAAAATCAGCCATTGAGAACCCCCATGGAACACAATAATTATCTACACTGACACATGACTTTGCCATGAGTTGGAATTGACTCAATGGCAACTGATTTAAAAAAAAAAGAAAAAAACAATGCATGGTACCTTTGGCCTATTAATATTCCAAGAGCACTGGAGGCTAACGGACTAGCCAGAGGCTAAGTTGTGGGCCGCTGAGAAGTGACCACTGTGGCTTCCACAGACATTTTCAAAGGCTACACTTTGCTCATTTTCTATGAGATTAGAATGTGATACAAGATGGAAGTATGGAGAAGAATAAAAGTTGACTCTGCAAATCATTAGGAAAAGGCTTTAACCCAATGAAATTACACAAGTGCAATATTATTGCTTTTCTTACATGGCAAGTAGTAGATTTATTAATCTAATGGAAACATATTTTAAAATATGAATTTTTCCTGAAATTCTTTATTGGAGTTAAATGTAGATTCAAAAAGGGACACAAGATGGTACAGTAGCTATGTTGTCAAAGAAACTATAATCTTAGGATCCTAAACATGGTCTTTCACAGATCACAATTAGCCAGTCGGTCACATCCCAGGCTAATTTATCTTTTTTACTTCTCTGAAGACTGATAATTATTAATTTCTTAACACGTGTATAAGAATTCTTACCAAATATATATCTGCTCACTCCTCATTTATCGAGATGATTAAGTTCCAAAGAGCAGGTGGTTATGCAAAATCAGCATTATGTAAGGAGGAGGAAGACATGGAGGTGGCCCCAGAGCCCAGACCCTAAAAATAAAAAAAGAATTCTTATGAAATATCCACGTGGGAAATAAAAGATCATTGTGACATAATTTCACCTTTATTGTGATCCTACATATGAGTCTTCAACCTGATGTCATAGTGAAAGGTTTCTCTTTATATATTCTCATAGATATTTGGTTGGCTAAAATGAGACGGTTAGACCAAATTCTTAATCACCAAAGATTTGGGAGGGGCCTGTAGGCTTTAACCCAATGAAATTACTCAAGTGTTTAGCCAAAGACTACTTATCACCCAGGATGCAGTAGAGTGGAGAGACAGGGTGGAAACTAGTCAGTAAAAATGTTTTAATACTAACCTATGAACAGTAACCTTATAGAAGTGCAGTGAGAAATACCTGGGTTATATTTCCACTTCAAGATATATAGTCTTAGGCAATTTTCTTAGCTTCTTTATGTCTCTGTTTCCTCAACTGTTGTGCAGATAGGGATAATAATACCTACTTTATAATTTCTTCAAAAGTATCCTAGAAAATATAAATGTATCAGAACGTTTTCAGTAAAAGTGGCATAAACCCAATTCAAATTAGTTCAAATGATAAAAGATATTACTTCATATTACTGCCCAGCTCAGAAATATCTAGCTTTAGATACAGCAAGATCCAGGTACTCAAATGATTGTGCCACGATATTGCCTCTCTTTATACTCTCTTTGACTATGCTTTTCTTTGTTTGGGCTTAATTCCCACCCACCTACTGCCATCTAGTTGATTCTGACTCATAGAGATCCTATAGGACAGAGTAGAACTGCCCTATATGGTTTCCAAAGTTGTAAATCTTTATGGAAGCAAACTTCCTCATCTTTTTCCTGTGGAGTAGCTGGTGGGTTTGAATCGCCAACATTTTGATTAGCAGCCAATACTTTAACCACTATGTCACAAGAGCTCCTGACTTAATTCCAGGGCAGGATATTTCCCTAGGGGCAATGACAGTTCCTACTGTCTACAGCCTTAGATCTTATTCTCTTAGCA
Source organism: Orycteropus afer afer (assembly GCF_000298275.1). Classification (NCBI taxonomy): domain Eukaryota; kingdom Metazoa; phylum Chordata; class Mammalia; order Tubulidentata; family Orycteropodidae; genus Orycteropus; species Orycteropus afer. Next base: position 1,401,973 of record NW_006921865.1, on the reverse strand, counting down.
TCCCCTGCATAGTAAGAGCACCTTTCCTAAAACTCCAGGGAAATTCTTAGAAATATCTTTTATTGGCTTGGTTGGGCCAAGTGTGCTTCTTTGGAGCCAGGGGAACAACTATATGGACCAAGCATGGAGGAGGGTTATTTGCTAAAGAAATTTTGTGTTTTTAAGTCCATTATAATAGCTAAATTGTCTAAAACAGTGCTTGGCACATAGTAGGTATTTTATAAATACATATTAATAATAAAAACAGAATTTATTTTTTACCTTAAAATTTGTAGAGCTACCAGTTTTCAATCAAGTTGTCTTGGACTGCACATATATGACTTTGTTGTTGTTATGTGCCATCAAGTCAAACCCGACTCATAGTGACCCTTCCTTGGGTTTCCGAGGCAGTATCACTACGGAAGTAGGATATGACTAGAGTCTGTTTAATCTAAGACAACCTCTAGTCAGGACTGATCACAATATGTGATGCTTGATGTGACTGAACTTTTGAGATAGAGGATATTCTGAGTTTTGGAGAAGGTTTTTGATTTTCCCCTAGAGTGCCTGGATAGAATCTAAATTAGTGAAAACTCTGTGTATAAATATCTTCTTTATTTTTTTTCATGGACAATCATAATACTAGCAGAAATCACTGTCTTGTTCAATTATACTGGAAGTGTCACTAGATGTCAAAGCAAAAATTTATTCCCAGGTAGAAGAGTCAAAACAAAACTCTCACCCAAACTTCCCCCAAACAAAAAGTAAGTAATAATTATAGCTATAATCTCTATTAAGTTTTATTCTTCATTGATAATAAAGGGTGTTTTATAGGAACCTGAGGCATCCATACCCATAGTTCTGCAGTGAAAATGTTAATTGTTACAGAATCATTACATCATAATGTACAAACATATATAAGAAGTTATGACAATGTGTTTTAGTTCACCTTTATGAAGTATCTATTTCCATGAGTACAGCTTTTGGGTAAGTGAAGATAGATTGTTAAACAGCTTTGACTGAATGGAGATAAGGCTAAATTCAGTTATTAATCCTCATTAAATATTTCAACTTTAAGTGTAAACATTTCTGATTTTATTTCTAATTCCTATGTATTCTAAACATCTAAGGCTCTAGTGGGTTCTAATCATATGAGGGCTTTATTTGTCTTTATTTTTTCTCATGATATTTCACTAGCCAAAAAATGAGGTTTTTCTCTCCAGTGGTGCAATTTGAGTTGTAACATTACCAATAACAACTTTTGTAACTTTTTCCCTTTCATTTTCCAGCCATCATTGACCTTCAGATTCACACACATAAAAATGATTTTTCTCAGTCTCCATTCATTCAGTACAAGTCCTCAACAACTCAACAGGGAAGATGCCTGTTTTATGCTAGCAGTGTTGCTGTTTGAAATATGTGCCTGTAGTTTTGTTTTGTAGAATATTAAGAATACGCAAGTCAAACAGAGCCTTTAGATTTCTACCAGAGAATAAGGACTGATATTTCTTTAAAAAACGAAGACGGTAATTTCAATGGGATCCCTGTATTTTCTCTTCATAAAAATATTTATGCTAAGCTTTATCAATGGAGCCCTTGTGCGCAGTGGTTAAATGCTTGGCTGCTAACTGAAAGTCAGCAGTTTGAACCTACCAGCCGTTCCATAGGAAAAAGATGGGACAGTCTGCTTCTGTAAAGATTTACTTCCTTGGAAACCCTATGTGGGAGTTTTTTCTGTCCTATATATGGTTGCTATGAGTTGGAATCAACTTGGTGGCAATGGGTAAGCTTTATCAATCAGAACACTCTAGGAACAGACTATTTTTATTATGTCCCACTGATAGTTTCAGTCTAATAACTGGGATCAGTACAGTAGCTAAATCAGAACAGTTTAACCCCATAATTTCTGGTAATGATATTCTTTTTTTCAGAATTTGAAGGCTAATCTGGTCACATTTCAAAGTGCAGTCTCTTTCTTATTGTATCGAATATCTGAGGGACATGAAACTAATTTCCCAACACATGCTTATCTTATGTATACTTCCTGTCACAAGGCCCCTCACATCATAACATAAAATGTCAATTCATGTAATTAATTCTCTGATTAATGAAAGAGAAGGGTGAACAAGAGGCTTGAAAGGAGAAAGATTAGGTGTCCCAGAGGGTGGCTTTATGGAGGACCTCTCCTCTGATGTCTTTGGTGGCGAGGACGTTGACACCAGAAGGAATGTCCTTCTTTCTACTCCAATGTCTTAAAATACTGAGTTAAGGGTCACCAGTGAACTCCTTCTAGTTAGACCCAATGTCCTTTTCATGTCCTTATCTTTTTTGTTCCTAGTGAGCCACTTGATCCTATTTTGGACTCTCAAAGTTGATAATATTGTAGTAATTCACTTAGCAACCCTACCTTTGTTTTCCTTTGACCCCTCTTAACTATTTACCCCTTGTTGGTTTTATGGGAATCTTTTTAACCAACGCTTGGCTTTGAATGGGAGCTCTGGTGGTGTGGTGCATAAGGCATTTGACTGCTAACCAAAAGGCTGGTGGTTCAAATCCACCAGCCACTCCTGGGAAGGAAGGTTGGGCAATCAACTTCCATAGTGATACTGCCTTGGAAACCCAAGGAGGGATCTCCATGAGTTGGATCCAACTCAACAGCAGTGAGTTTGTTTTTTTTTGTTTTGGTGGCTTTGAATAATCCAGAAGTGTCAGCTCAACCATGAAAAATTCTTCTTTTTCTAATAAGGAAGCCTCTCCTTTTCCACTAACAGCACACACAAGGTTCCATCTCATTAAATCATCATAGCCTGCCTGCCCTACCAATTTTGGTATCTGATTAAACATGATCTTATATTGAGCTCTTTGTGTGTGTGTGTGTGAATCTGTTTGATTGTGTGTCTCAATCTCTGTATGCATAAGTCATATATGTGCAATCAGATTGTAAACTCTTAAAAGTATGAAATATGAGAGACAACCTAAGCATGAATCTTAGAGTCAGAGCTATGTTCAAATGTTGTTGTTATGTGCCGTTGAGTTGGACCCAACTTGGGTTTCCAAGGTGGTATCACTATGTAAGTAGATTGCCCAGTTTGAACTGCCAGCCTTCTTGTTAGCAGTCATGTGCCTCAGGCACTGTGCTACCAGAGCTCCCTTAGTATACCATACTTTGTTGATAAAGTCCTTTGATGAACAAAACATTACTGAAAGAAATTAAAGATAATATTAGTAAATAGAAGGACATTCAGTGCTCATGGATTGGAAGAATTAGTATTGTTAAGAACTCAATACTACCTAAAGCAATCTATAGATGCAACACGATGCCCATGAAAATTCCAACAATCTTTTCAGAAAAGAAAAAGCCAATACTCAAGTTTATATGGAACTTCAAAGGGCCCCAAATAGCCAAAGCAATCTTGAAAATGAGCTAAGTAGGAAGACTCACAATTCCTGATTAAAAACATATTATAAAGTGACAGTAATAAAAACAGTCTGTTACTGTGTCTTAGCGTAGGTTCTCTAGAGAATCAAAACCAGTAAAGCATATGGAGAGAAAGAGATGAGAGAGATATTTATCTCAGGGAAATGGCTCACACAGTTGTAGAGGCTGGCAAGTCCCTAGTATGTGGGTCAAAGGTAAAGCTCCTGGCTCATGCCACTGCAGGGGCTGACGAACCCAAGATCTCAGCAAGCAGTGTAGCAGCAGGCTGCTGACTTCAGTGGATCATGAATCCAAGATCAGCAGGTAAAATGGCGGATTGTCAACTCACAGGCTGCAAAGGCAAAAATTTCAAAATCAGTGGGTAATACAGCAGGATCCAGATCCAACAGAAAGTTCCAGAATTTTCCCAGGAAGTTCACATGTATATATTGAAGCAGGCTACACCTCTAGGAAACTCCCTTCTACTTAAAGCATCTGCCACCATGGAAGTGATTACCTTACATCAGATCTCATCATAGGAACAACTACTCAGAATTATGGTCCACCAAGTTGACACAACCTTAACTATCACAATGATAGACTGATGGGAAGAGAATTGAAAGTCCATAAATAAAACCACACATTTATGATAAACTGATTTGTGACAAGGCTGCTAAGGTCACACAGTAGGGAAAGAATAGTCTCTTTAATAAATGGTGCTGAGGCAACTGGATTTCCTCAAGCAAAAGAATTAGTGTGAACTCATACCTCACATATATACAAAATCTAACTCATACTGGATCAATGACATAAATGTAAGATCTGAAACCATAAAACTCTCAGAAAAAAAAACATAGGACTAATGCTCTGAGGGGAGCTCTGGTAGCATAGTGCCTAAAGCACTTGACTGCTAAACAGAGAGCTGGCAGTTCAAACCCACCAGCCACTCCTCAGAAGGAAGGTTGGGCAATCTACTTCTGTACTGATACTGCCTCGGAAACCCAAGGAGGGGTCGCTATGAGTCGGGGCCGACTCAATGGCACATAACAACAACAACAATGCTTTGAGATCTAGTTTTCAAAAATTGTTTCTTAGATATGACACTGAAAGCATGAACAATAAAAGACAAAAATAGATAAAAGAGACCTTAAATGAAAAATGTTTATCTTCCTTGTATTTTTAACTTCCCTCACATAACCCATTTTAGTAACACAATGTTGAGTCTATTACAGTTACTGTATTTCATTTTGACTGATTACTCTGTACCTCTTTCTCTCAATGTGGCAAGTTACCAATCAATAAGTTGTATTTTTAAAGAAAATGCTAATGCTACAAAATAAGTGCACAGTACTTTTCACGTGTCTTTTAAATATTTTGGCAGGTTTATAATGTGAAAAAGGAGGCCTGGTGGAACAGCGGTTAAAGCGCTCTAGCTGCTAACCAAAAGGTCGGAGGTTCAAACCCACCAGCCACTCCATGAGAGAAAGATGTGGCAGTCCATTCCCATAAAAGATTTACAGGCTTGGAAAGCCTGTGGGACAGATTGATGCAACAGTAAGGGGTTTTTTCTTTGGTATAATGTGAAAAATGCAGCATCTAGTTTGTATTTGATGAGTTCACTCACAAGGAGTTAGTTCATTTAGCTTTAATTTTTATTTAGTGTGAAATAAAATTAGAGATGGTAAAAATTGCTAGATGAGACTATACCAACCCAGAAAAAAGAGGTAGGGATCAAGGAGCACATTAAAATAAATCCTGACCTGTCTTGATGTCAAATTCTAAATATTGTTCTACCCATAAAACCACAGAGGTTTAAACTTAATGCCCGAGTGATAGCAGCCTTAGTGAAATAAAAGTGTTCCTCAACCCAAAAGAATCTAGGCTCCTGCTTAGCTGATGTGGAGATAATTATTTATAATAGCACTTACCGGTAAAGAGGAAGGAGTGAAACCTTAGATACTTAGACGTGACTAAGGCTGGTTTTATTTCTGAATCTAAAGCACTGATATGGAGGTGGATGCGGTGACTCAGAGCATTGTGATGGTCCAGCTGTCCATGGGGCATACCTCTCCACTGTGCAGTCATACACCATCATGCAAAAGTGGAGAAATCCTGATTAGAGGGTCATCTTATATAATTACTTAAATGATACAACTTAAGCTCTAGCCAAGAGAGGAAGATTTAGAGTATTTATCTTCAATAACTAAGTTTGAAGTCAATTTTTTATAGATTCTTAGAGTACATCTGAAATGGTACACTGGGTCTGATTTAATGGCAATTCAATCGAGTTTTTTTGTTTGTTTGTTTCTGATAATAATAAATAATAATAAAAACACATTGTCATTGAGTCAATTTCAACTCATGGATACATAGGGTTTTCTCGGCTGTAATCTTAACAGAAGCAAATTGCCAAGCCATTCTTTCACAGTCCCACAGGAAAGGTTTGAACCACCAACCTTTAGGTTAATAGTTGATTGCAAACCATTTGCTCTACCCCAGGTCTATTTTAATAAATAAATAAATACCAAGGTCTATTTTCAGAAACAACAAAGAACACAACGCACTGCCATCTAGTCAGATCAGACTCATCGCGACCCCTCCTTGGGTTTCCAAAGCGGTATCACTATGGAAGTAGATTGCCCAACCTTCCTTCTGAGGAGCGGCTGGTGGGTTTGAACCGCCAGCCTTCTGGTTAGGAGTCAAGTTCCTTAGGCACTACACCACCAGAGCTCCATATTTTCAGAAAGAGCTTGGTAATTTCTTTCTAATATACTGACCTAATTTATTTTTCTGGGAGTCAGTCAATCGATGGAAAAGAAGAAGCCTGCTTTAGTGGACATATTGAATAAGGCATGTGACTGCTAACAAGAAGGCTGGTAGTTCAAACCCACTGGCCACTCCTCGGAAGCAAGGTTGGGCAATCTACTGCTATAGTGATACGGCCTGGGAAACCCAAGGAGGGGTCTCTATGAGTCGGATCTGACTGGACAGCATTGTATTGCATTGCACTGTATTGCGTTGTAGCTCTTGTCTCAGGAATCTTTCATGTAAATAAGTCCAGCAGATAACATACACAGCAGAAATAAAATAATAATTTTGAAATACACAGCAAAAAATGCATACAATGAAGCAGATAAGCATACTATACTTACAGACATGACCAATCAATAATATGCTTCTTTATTCCAAGAAAAGCCATTTTGATTTTCTGACGAGATACGTCAGTTTTTGTCAATATCTTTTTTTTTTTTTGGAAACATTTCAGAAGAATTGGGAAGCAGTATAACAATTATCAAGAAGCCCTGGTCAGTCAGTGGTCAAAGTGCTTTAGCTGCTAACCAAAAGTTTGGGAGAAAAATGTGGCAATCTGCTTTTGTAACAATCGCAACATAGGAAACATGGGGCTGTTCTATCCTGGCCTGTTAGGGTCACTATGAGTCAGATGACAATATGTTTGTTTGTTTTTAATGACAATTGATGGGCTCCAAACCTGGTCATGTAAACACATAAATAATCTCCCTGTATAATTTGCTATTTCATATTTTGGCATTCTAAGCTTAAATGCTATAATGTCACTGCTCTACATTATTTTTCTTAATAATTTACTCTATTTGTCTTTTAAAATATACCTTATCTAAGTCAATGGGAGCCCTCTGCTGGCATAGTGCCTAAGGCATTTGACTACTAACCAGAAGGCTGGTGGTTCAAACCCACCAGTCACTCCTCAGAAGGAAGATGGGGCAATCTACTTCCATAGAGATACTGCCTCGGAAACCCAAGGAGGGGTCTCTATGAGTCGAATTGACTTGATGGCAGTGAGGTTTTTTTTTAAGTTGTCAATATGAACAGTTGCATTTTATTCATGAAATAAATTAGAGTGAGGTTAACCAATATTGCAGGCCAAAAAATATATTGTTTTGCTTGGTTTTGGACAGTCAGAATGAAACACTTGTGTTTACTTGATATTTCTTCAAGATGTGCCACCTCATCCTGAAAGTCTTTTCTGACACTTCCTCACCAAGATTAAGCTTTTCTTTTTTGTGCTCCCATGCTACTCTGTCCTTGCTTGTATTGTAGTTGCCTGATTTCTTGCCCATTTCCATCTCTAAAATGAGATCCTGTTGCAGGGACTGTTAAATTCGTCTTGGCATCATCAGCATCTAGATAAGTGGTTGACACAGGAGGTGCTTAAAAAGTGCTCACTGGATGAATGAACCATCTAAAATTGTTACTCTGTGACTTCTCAGTTTAACCAGGTGTAGGTAAAATAATTTATTTCTAACAATAGTGAAAGCAACATAATTGGTTAATTTCATGAGTAGTCATTAAGATGATCAAGCACATTGACTAATTGGTTGTCTAGCTCATGGTCCATAAATAGTACCATTTTAAAAGCATAGACTGATTAACTTAATTTTACCCTGATATTATGAATATCATTTGCATTAACCACAGAGACTCCTTGCACAGAGTTTTCAAATTAAATACCAAAAAAAAAAAAAAGAAAAAGAAATAGTTTGGATATAAATTTCAATATCTGGATTTTGAAATCCAGAGCAAAGAGGTAGGGTGTTATTTTATATTGAGAATGGAAAGTCAGGAGTCTTGTGAATGGGCCACGTGATACAATTGCTTCCATGGAATATTGTCAGACCAATAGGAGTTTGCAAAGAGCTTTTATGGATCGTATAAATATTTTGAGCTGTAGGCATCATTACCAGCTGATATTTTCTTTCCTAAGGACCAGCTGTTCAGGAGCAACCCGGACGAGAGCCAGGCACATTTGAGACTTGGATCTAACTAAAGACCGCCACACATTCCTGTGCAGCAATGTCGGTGTTAGAAGAAACCCGGCCATTTGCTCAACAGCTTTCCAATGTCTACTTTACAATACTTTCACTTTTCTGTTTTAAACTTTTTGTGAAAATCAGCCTTGCCATCCTTAGTCATTTCTATATTGTCAAGGGCAACCGCAAAGAAGCAGCACGGATAGCAGCTGAATTTTATGGAGTAACCCAAGGACAAGGTATGTTTATGATAATATGCTCTTGTTTCAAATTGAATTTAACTACTGATCCAGAATTCATGAAAACATAGTATGTTTCTTTATGGATTGCTTCAAAGTAGTTATTTTGTAATCTCATTAGAGAGATTATTTGTCAACTCACTTCATGAATTCATGAAAGTTACTTTGCTGAGTAAATGTGTGTGTTAATAAAATCAAGATCAAAGTATCATTGCAAAACAAATTTATGGAAATAAACTACCAAATACATATTAATCTAAAAATAAACATTAAAAACTTGGCATTTTATTTGCCACACTGTAGATTTAGAAGTTAATAACTGATAGCAGTTCAATTATCCTTTAGCATGCACAAAATTTAATGATTTATTTATTTAAGGATTATTATTTAATCAGTATTAAACAGAGAATTTGAAGATTTTATTTGCTTTTATAACTTTTTATTTCACTAAGATTGTTGTGTTGTTGTTATGTGCCTTCAAGTTGGACCTGACTCATAGCGACCCCTCCTTGGGTTTCTGAGGCAATATCGTTATGGAAGTAGATTGTCCAGCCTTCCTTCCAAAGAGTGGCTGGTGGGTTTGAACTGCCAGCCTTCTGGTTAGCAGTCAAGTGCCTTAGGCACTATGCTAACAGAGCTCTTTCACTAAGATTAGCCATTTAATTATAAAATTAATTGTCATCTGTCAAAAATTCACATTTATGATGGGTTTTCCTGATGTAATGGTTATTACTCAATTAGTAAAAAATTAATTATAAGAGATTAATTATAAAAAAAAATTAATTACAAGATTCGTTGTTGTTGTTAGTTGTTGGGTGCTGTTGAGTCAGTTTCTACTTATAGTACCACAGAACAAAGACACTGCCTGATCCTGTGCCATCCTCACAATCCTTGCTATGTTTGAGCCCATCACTGCAGCTACTGTGTCAATCCGCCTCCTTGAGGGTCTTCCTCTTTTTCATTGACCATTTACTTTACCAAGCGTGATGTCCTTCTCTAAGGACTGGTCCCTCCTGATAATATGTCCAAGTACATGAGACAAAGTCTCCCCATCCTCGTATCCTAGGAACATTCTAGCTGTACTTCTTCCAAGACAGATTTGTTAAGAGGATAGGAATGTGAATCAACAAACTTTACAAATGTGCAATGAAGTCCTTTTGTGTTCTTTAGAAAAAAAATAGCATGTGAGATCAGGTGAGAAACAATCATTTTAACCATAGACTTTAAAGATTATAAAACTGTTTACCTTTTATTAGATCAATAACATACTTAATAAAAATAATTCATTTGGTGGATTTCTAGAACATTTTAATTTCTTACTGTCTTTTGACTAATTTCTGGTTTTAAAACTGGAAATCATGTGCATACATTTTGGAGCCCCAAATACTTCTAAAGGAACCTAAATCTTCAGAATTAAAATACATGATCACACAATGAGAAAATGTAGATTAAAAAACTAGCACTTAGAGTAGAAAGTTTCCTTTCTTAAAATCTGGCTTTTTTTTTTTCTCCCCCCTTAATATTTTTCACTCTGCGGCATGATTTATTTTACTTACTTTACAGGGTTACTTTGGAGGTGCATGGATTGTTGAGTGAAAGTGAAATATCTCTTTTGATGAGTGAGGTAGATAATGAGAATATTTTTCCTGAGGAAAATTGTTCTTATGCAAAGTGAGAAATTTATTTACCTACTCAAAGTGAAGAAAATCTTAATGTCGACATGGAACTGTCACAGGGAGGATGAGATCTTGAGGAAATAGGCAGTATTTAGTTCTTCAGTCACTTGCTTTGCTTCAAAACAGATATAACCCACTGCAGTCAAGTCAATTCAGGCTCATAGCGACCCTATAGAACAGAGTAGAATTGCCCTACAAGGTTTCCAAGACTGTTTCATGGAAGTAGACTGCCGCATTTTTCTCCTGCAGAGCAGCTGGAGGGCACAAACCACTGACCTTTAACCACTGTGCCATCAGGCTTCCTTTCAGAACAGATAACAACTGCATCTAAATGTGACACACCATTGTTGTTGCTGTGGTTAATTGCCACTGAGCCGCCTCTCACTCACGGTGACCTTATGTGTAACAGAACAAAATATTGCCAGGTCCTGTGCCAGCCTCACAATTGTTGGTATGTTTGAGCCCAATTGTTGCAACAACTGTGTTAATTTATCTCATGGAAGGTTGCCTTCATTTTCTCCGATCCTCAACTTCATCAACCATAATGTCCTTTTCTAAAAGATTGGTCTTTTCTAATGACATACAATTAAGTGATACAACTGAAAATAAAAAATTCAGTGGGCAAATGATATGTTTTATTTCTAGAACACAAATATACAGGCATTTGATTTTAAAACAAAAGCCATATTTGTATTTATAAGAGAAGGTGGGGCATTCCTACTTCCGTAGTGATACTGCCTCGGAAACCCAAGGAGGGGTCGCTATGAGTCAGGGCGACTTGATGGCAAATAACAACAACAACAAACAGATTATATGATCCTAGGTAATAAAACTTACTCTCATGAGCAGCTTTAGCTCATTACCTCTTAGGTAAATCTTGCCTATGTTTATGAGAATTGCCTTACATAAATATGTAAAATATTGGCTAAAAAGAAGGAAACAGTTTCTGTGAATTAGCAAAGGTTTTAGAGGCTGTTATGGAGGTTCCTTTTTGTACCTATTTACATAGAGAAAGAAAACATTTGTCCTGTCTTTAGAATGATCTTAATATGCTACTGCTGGGAATTAACAGGAATATAGGAAATGACCTCCTTGTTCTCATCTGTTTTTATCAGTGTCTTTAGCTATGTTAGAACTCCTGGATTGATCACAATAAGAAAGAAAAAAAGAAATCAACACTCTTAATAGAAAACGTTTTTCCTTGGAATATAAAATGAGAACATGTTTTAAACTATCTTGTATTGTTTTTACTGTTAGATCAATTTAACAAAATTCTCCTTCTAGTATCTTGAATTGATCTATATATTAAATAATACAATAATATAGTAATATATATAAAAATAATATATTGTTATTATTATTTAGTGTAAACATAATCATTGTTCAATTTTATTATCATTACGAGAAAAATCATGCACCTTACAAATTCTTTCTTTTTCTCCTCCCTGTAAGAGTTCATTCTTCTTTGCCCAGGAAATTATTACTTTCTCCATTTTAATATAGCCTTTTCTTTCTTTCTTTTTTGTCCCCTATAATCCAATTATTTTTATTTTTTTATATGTTGATAATTAACTAATCAGATTTAATTATCTTTGTTTAACCCCACAATTTCCTCCTTCCTAGGGAAGATTATCACCTCCATTCTCCTTTCAGTTAGGTTTCTCATTCCTGCTTTCAAAACCTATCCATATTGTTCCCCTGACATTTCTGATGCAGAGTTGCCAAATTCCATGAAATATGAGATGATGGGTGTATTTTCATATCTTTCATAATCACAGAAGACACCGTTGACGGTATTCTGGTTGTCTTCCGTATGGGGGCAGGAATATTTGGTATTTTGTTATGGAATAAAAGAAGCTATTAATCTTGCTGGATACCTAGCAAATGAGCTCATTCTATCAGATAAATTACGGCAATTTTTTAAAGCACTTTCCAGTCAGATTTGAGACAAGGTACAATTACACAGAAAGAATATTGAAAAGCTAAATGGTAGCTAACATGTTGTTGTTGTTATTATGTGTTGTACCCTACGCATAGTGACTCCTCCTTGGGTTTCCCAGGTGGTATCACTATGGAAGTAGACTGCCCAACTGTCCTTCCGAGGAGTGGCTGGTGGGTTTGAACCGCCAGCCTTCTGGTTAGCATAGTTTATGGTAATTTCCTTCTTGATCCCTTTGCTATTCCAAGAAATTTTAAGAATTTACCTTTATATCTTTGGTACTGAAGACTATCAACTGCACCATTACACTGAAAGGACCTATACTTTTTTTTAACCTGTGTGTCTAGTTTCTGTATAGTTCTTGTTAAATGTCCTGATTACAATATTCATCAGCGATCTACGCTATTTTTGGAATTCCCGGGTGGTGTAAAAGAGTTAATGCACTAGGCTGCTGAGTCCACCCAGAGGCACCTTTGATGAAAGACCTGGTGATCTGCTTTGGAAAAATCAGGCACTGAGAAGCTTTTGGAGTGCAGTTCCACTTGGACACCCATAGGGTCACCAGGAATCAGAATCCACTTGATAACAAGTGAATAATTTACTTTTAAAGCCAGTAGTATTCTTTGAGGCCAACAGTGAGGCTAAGAAAAAAAAAAAAAAAAAAACTCACAGCCCTGGAGTCTATTGCGACAGATAGCAACCCCTCCTTGGATTTCCGAGGCAGTATCTCTATGGAAGTAGATTGCCCAACCTTCCTTCCAAGGAGTGGCTGGTGGGTTTGAACCGCCAGTCTTCTGGTTAGCAGTCAAACACCTAGGCACTATGCCGCTGGAGCACCTAGTGAGGCTAATAGGACTTTTTTTCAACTGTCATATTAAATAGTGCAGAGAGCAAGTGAGGATTTGAGGGAATAAACTGCTCCAAGGACTAGAAGAAACCATGAACTTCTAATACCCAAGAACACTTCAAAAGGAAGCTCCTCTCTTCTGTTAAGAACAGCACATTTAATATTCTGTCTTAGGCTCTGAAGAAACTTCAACAGTTTTACCTGTAAGTAGGAAGGGCAACTCTAAACATATATTTTTTGAGCACCCTGGTAACAAGACACTGAAGATGTACTTTGCAAAAAGTAAAGTATATTGTTCCCAACCTTAAGTAGTTTATATTCTAATTGAGGAAACAGGGCATGCACATATTAGAAGTATTAAGTGCCAAATGAGTTTAAAGAATGGAAGGATCATCTTAGAGTTTGAGCTTTCAGAGACTTCTTTGTGAAGGAAGATGATCTTGGGTTGACCCCAGGAATTAACAGAGACATGGATGTAGGAATGTGCACAGGATATTGGGACATTATATATTTGGAGGGTCCATGTAGAGGAAAAATTATAATTAATTAGGCCCAGATATAAAAGGATTTTGGGAGCTCTGGTAGCATAGTGCCTAAAGCACTGGACTGCTAACCAGAAGGCTGGTGGTTCATACCCACCAGCTACTCCTCGGAAGGTAGGTTGGGCAATCTACTTCTGTAGTGATACTGCCTCAGAAACCCAAGGAGAGGTCACTATGAGTTGGGTCTGACTCAATGGCACATAACAACAACAACAGCATAAAAGGATTTAAATGGCAGGCTAAGCAGTTTGGACTTAATTTTGAAGGCAATAGAAGTCACTAAGAGACTTTGGTATGGGCTACGGTGGAAAAATGAGACAAAAGACATATAAAACTATAATTTAAAGTATTTTGATATTGTTAATCTTTGGAGTTGGACAATGAAACAGGCTTTAGATACGTAGACCAGTTAGTACCTCCTATAAGAAGAGGAAGACCTAAACTTGTTTGGTAATGATATAGAGTGAAAAGAAAGACCAAAAATAAAAAGAAGGGATGAATCTAGTAGTGCATTGGCAGAAATAGCAGATGTTACTTTGGGGTATTTGGGTCTCAGATTTAGGAAGGAAGGTTGGGCAATCCTACTTCCGTAGTGATACTGCCTCGGAAACCCAAGGAGGGGTCGCTAGGAGTCGGGGCCGACTCGACGGCACACAACAACAATATATCTAAATGAAACATATGCCAATCAGAAGAAGAATTTATTAGCCATGGAGACCAAGTCTGTAGTTTCCACCCAAGACCACATCTAGGAGCTGAACCCTTAGCTTCACAGTAACCCTGGTGGGTCACCCATCTGGCTGTAGTGGGTAATAGCAAAGTCAGTAAAATAGTGAGACTAGAATTTGAATTCTAGTCTTGCATTTTATTTATTATTTTACTTGGTTATACTTTTTGATCACCGTTTAACTTTTGATTATGATTTGTCTCCCCATCTACATCTGAAAAAGACCTGGCTTGCCTACAAAATTGTTTTACTCCTTATGACATTTATGGTTTTCATTGTTAGTTAATATATTTGCATCTTGATAGCAGTCTTCAGTGTTCTGTACTCTGTGCATTGTAAGTCAAGCTGTAAGAGGTGAATTTGCTCCAGCTTTACTGATAGGTCAGTTGTCTGAACCTGCAAGGCTATGGACAAAGTTTTGGCTTATGGAAAATTCATCAAGGTATTATGTCTGGGGCCTGGGGTGGTACAAACAGTTAAAATATTCAGCTGCTAACTGAAAGGTTGGAGGTTCAAGTGTACCCAGAGGCACCTTGGAAGAAAGGCCTCCCAATATACTTCTGAAAAATCAGCCACTGAAAACCCTATGGAGACAGTGCTACTCTACATGGCGTCATCACCATGTGTTGGAATTTACTTGACGGCAACTGGTAATGTCTCTGTGAAGCTGCTTGAGAAGCAAACTGGTGAACCCTCAACCTTTTCAGACACTCTTTTCATGCTTGAGACTTTATGTAGAATATATGTTAGATTATTTGTGCCTATGATTTCATAAATTTGGCTTTAGATTTATCTTTAGGAATGCAATTATTATTATTATTAATTGGTCTAAATTATTATTGCTAATTTGAAACAAGATACAGCATAAACCACACCATCACAAGTCAAATGGCAAAAGTACATTTCATTTTGAAGAATAATTTAACCTAGGTAGGAAGAGTATCTGGAATTTGATGTGATAGAAGAGAGAATCTGACATCTTTTTTTTTTTTTTTTTCACCATCTGTAAAGTCCATCCAAGGTTTAAAAGCAACTTTTAGGACTTAACTTTATAGCAGATACAGAAATGGCAGCAGTAATATTCATTATGCCTGTTTTGGAGGACCAAGTTGTTTCATGTGGTTTTGATGCTGCTATGCTTATGGTAAGATGCTCTGATGGTGTTGTGGGTAAGGCATTTGGCTACTAACCAGAAGGTTGTTAGTTCAAACCTACCAGCTGCTCCATGGGAGGAAGATGAGGCAATCTATTTCCATAAAGATTTCCAGCCTGGGAAACCCACTAGGGGCTGCTATGAGTCTGAATCAACTTGATGGCAGTGGGTTTGGTGTTTTTGGTTTGTGCTTATGGTGCATGCATGAATTTAGTTATGTTAGGAATATTGCTCAGAATCTCTGTAATGAACAACTTCAGGAAGCAAATCTGTAGGATGACTGCTTTCATGCTATTCA
Organism: Orycteropus afer afer; assembly: GCF_000298275.1. Classification (NCBI taxonomy): domain Eukaryota; kingdom Metazoa; phylum Chordata; class Mammalia; order Tubulidentata; family Orycteropodidae; genus Orycteropus; species Orycteropus afer. The sequence goes on along the minus strand of NW_006921865.1, from coordinate 1,386,368 downwards.
TTATATAAAGATATAAAAATACCTTGAAAATGTGAGAATTTTGGGACACGTTTACTATACTTAGGTGGAACAATGCTACATAAGAACAACTTTGAATCAACAGAACTGTTCTTCTGTGACAAAAGACATGACATTTTAATCAAAAGCACTACTTTTATTTTTTTTTAAAAGAAGATTTAATTTGTCCAAACTCTGCTGTTTTTCAGTAATATTGGAGGACTTTTTTGGAAGAGACCATTATTATATTTTGAATTAAAATGGAATCTAAGGACAATGTGCCAAAGTTTAGAAATTGTTAAATTTTAATGGCTTATTATTTCTTCCTATATTTGAAGAAAGAAATACATGGATTTTTGGAATTGAAGAAACTGAAATAATTGCTGGTGCTGGTAATTTAGGAGGGAGATCTGTTTTCCTAGGAATTTTCTTCTCACACCTTTTTGTTCTTTAATCATTCAATTCTTTGTTGCTTTATTACTTACAACATTTATTGTCTATATCCTATGTGAAAAGCACTATGCTAAGCGTTAAGAGGGAGCTCTGGTAGTGCAGTGCCTAAGGTACTTGACTGCTAACCAGAAAGCTGGTGGTTCAAACCCACCAGCCACTCTTCAGAAGGAAGATGGGGCAATCTACTTCCATAGTGATACTGCCTCGGAAACCCAAGGAGGGGTCGCTATGAGTTGGGTCCAACTCGACGGCACATAACAACCACAACAACAACAAGCATTAAGAATACAGATATACAAACAAGATACAATCTTTTTTATTCTTTAACTGTCTTTACTATATAGAAATTTTAGAGTTGACTATATCAATGACACCTATCAAAATACATGACATTCATATTGAATTTTTTTCACAAAAATACTTTTTATTTTTCAAGAAGCTTAATAGATAAGCAGTGGGCATACTTGTTCCTTTCCTAAAAAGAAATCCTGATAACAACAAAACATTGAGCCTCAGAGACCCATAGCACCTTGTGTAACCCTGTGATAGCCCCTATTAGGTTTTTTAATTAGTTGATTATCCATTTGTTTCTACCACTAATTGTGAAAACTAGGTTTTGATCTTCTGCTTTCCAGTTTACTATCTCTTTTAGAGAATGACAAATTATTAAAATAACCTATTTTTCTCCTATATTGGCATAATTGATGATGCTATTGTTAGTTGCTATCCAGTCAGTTCCATCTTATAGTGACCCCAGGTACAACAGAATGAAACACTGCCATCCTCACAATTGTTGCCATGTTTGAGTCCATTTTTGCAACCACTGTGTCAATCCATCTTGCTGAGAGTCTTCCTCTTTTTCACTGGCCCTCTACTTCTCCAAACATGATATCCTTCTCCAGGGAATGGTCCCTCCTGATAATATATTCAAAGTACATGAGATGAACTCTGCCCATCCTCGCTTCTAAGGATCATTCTGGCTGTACTTCTTCCAAGACAGATTTTTTTGTTGTATAGTCATTGTCATGTTCAATATTCTTCATCACCATAATCCAAAACCATAATTTTTTCTTCACTCTTCTTTATTCATTGTCCAGCTTTCACATTCATAAGGAACAAATGAAAATACCATGGCTTGAGTCAGGTGCACCTTATTTTTCAAAATGATATTGTTGCTTCTGAACCCTTAAAGAAGTCTTTTGGAGACTTGCCCAATGCAATATGTCTTTTGATTTCTTGATAGCTGCTTCCATGGTTGTTGATTGTGGATCCAAATAAAATGAAATCTTTGACAACTTCAGTCTTTTTTCCATTTATTATAATGTTGCTTAGGAGCTCTGGTGGCATAGTGCCTAAGGCATTTGACTGCTAAGCAGAAGGCTGGCAGTTCAAACCCACCAGCCACTCCTGGAAAGGAAGGTTGGGCAATCTACTTCCATAGTGATACCACCTCAGAAACCCAAGGAGGGGTTGCTATGAGTGGATCCAACTTGACGGCAGTGAGTTTGGTTCTTTTGCTTTGGTTTATACACACACACACACACACACACACACACATATATATATATATATAGAGAGAGAGAGATCTATCTGCTAAGATCCATGTGACATCAACAATGATATCCCTCATTTTACATCCTCTTCTGAGTCTGGCTTGAATTTCTGGCAGTTCCCAATTGATGTACAGCTGCAATCGTTTTTGAATTATCTTCAAAATTTTACTTGGTGACACAGTTTTAAATTTAATTCACTACAACAAATACTTGGATACCTACTCTATTTCTGGCACAGTATTATGTGCCATCAAAAAAAAACAAACCAAACTCACTGCCACTGAGTCAATTCGACTCGTGGCAACCCCTCCTTGGGTTTCCAAGGTGGTATCACTACGGAAGTAGATTGCCCAACCTTCTTTCTGAGGAGTGGCTGGTGGGTTTGGACCTCCAGACTTCTGCTTAGCAGTCAAATGCCTTAGCCACTGCCCCACCAGAGCTCCTTTGTGTGCCAGAGATACATTAAACCAGTCCAGTTGCTGTGGAGTCAATTCTGACTCATGGTGATGCCATGTTTGTCAAAGTGGAACTGTACTCTATAGGATTTTCAGTTGCTGATTTTTTGAAGTAGGTCACCAGATCCTTCTTCTGAGACACCTCAAGGTGAGCTCAAACCTTCAACTTTTTGGTTAACAGCTGAGTGTGTTAACCATTTGCACCATCCTGGGACTCTCTCTCTCTCTCTCTCTCTCTCTCTCTATATATATATATATATACATATATACATATATCTATATGTGACTCACTCTCTCATAGTTGGGTGGTTGGTGCCAAAAGGAAAAATCACATATTTTATAAAATCATAATAGTTCTATTAAGAGTTTTCTCAGGTCTTTACCAGTTTCTGTGTATGAAAAAGAGTTATTAGCTAAGGATAAAAATAATTACCAGTATAAGTATTTTCTAAAATCCCTGGGGTACTAGTTTAATATGAATAGTGTGTATTTCATGAACTATGTCTCTGAGAAGATAGAATACTTCCTAAAAATTAACTCAGCATAGTACATTCTCAGAGCGTCCCCATGAAAGTTTCATGTGTCTCTGCTACAATTTTAGTGCATTGAGCCCATTTTCTATACAAGGGAAGCAAGAGGCAAAAATAGCTCCAGTGGCAGACAATCCATCTTATTGAAAGCAGGTGAAGTATTTTGGAATGCCTCTTCCCCTAAGCCACTCTCAAATAGTTTAATAGTTGTTGTTTTCCTTTTTTAAAAGGGTTTGCTTATAGTCTATGTAGAACTGTTGGCATTTATTCTTTCCCAGCTGCATAGGAAACAAGTCATTCATTCTTTCTAGCCTTCCCTCCTCAATGCCACAAAGCAGACCATTGGCTTTTTAGCCTGGAAATGCAGAAAGAATATCAGACCATGGAGGAAGAGGCTTACAGAGTCTCATATTGTGAAGTTGTAAATGCTGACAGGACTTTTCAGGTGGTCTATGATTAAACAAGTTCACTCTGAAATTTAGGTTAATGGCAAACCTATATTAGACTGTCTATTTTTCTTAATCCTATAATTTTCTATTGGTTACCATGGGACAGTATTTTAAAAATCTATCCTCTAGGTAGATTTAGGTGCTCTGGTAGCATAGTCCCTAAGGCACTTGACTGCTGACCAGAAGGCTGGCAGTTCAAACCCACCAGCCACTCCTCGGAAGGAAGATGGGGAAATCTACTTCTGTAGTGATACTGCCTTAGAAACCCAAGGAAGGGTCGCTATGAGTCAGGTCCGACTCAACGGCACATAACAACAACAGGTAGATTTAGCCGTTTTCTAGGAGAGCCTCAAGGGCTAAAGGGCCAATGTGAGCCCCTATCCCCTCTTTAAACAGAGAAACTCTACTTCCAAGAATCTTCATTTACTGGTCATTAAGGAATTTTTTTCTTTAAAGAAAGGGTTAAAATAATGTATTAAAACTAAAATATCCCGTTTTATTTAAAATTTTATTTCAGTTACAGACATCCTTACAGAACTTAACCTTTATATTAAATGAGTTATAGCTGAATATCTTTTCTACATTTTTCTGTAGGGAAAACAGTAAACATTTTGGACATGTCAGTAATGTGCATAACTGTGTGAAATGGCATGAAGGCATTCTTTCTTCATCAGGGTGGCTAAAATTTCCACCTCATCACAACGTACAAGTAAAATAGAAATACATGCATTCTTTCTAGAAGGCTTATAGTCTTAGCTATGGGCAGAGTACAAACAAACTGAAATTTAATACCCAAATGCCATTCATGTTATTAAATAGAAGCACAAGCTCATTTCAGCTATTAAGTGTGCAGCTTAATTTAATGAAAAATAAAAGTGATAAAATCAAAGCTATTTGCAGTTCCTTGTTAGTTATTGTATCAGATAAGGCTGCCAAAGTGCTAAAGGAAGACATCTTTCTCCAAAGGAAATCTCAAAAAGCTATTCACTCACTGCCATCAAGTTGATTCCAACTCATAGTGACCCCCATTGAATTTCCAAGATGGCAAATCTTTGCAGAAGCAGATTGCCTTCTCTTCCTTACATGGAGTGGCTGATGGGTTTGAACCCCTAACCTTTTGGTTAGCAGCCAAATGCCTTAGGCACTGCACCACCAGAGCTCCTTAAAAAGCTACAATAGCATTTAAATAATGACCTTTTTTTTTTTTTAATTAGGATTTGGGTGAAGATTTACAGAGTAAATTCACTTTTCATACAGCAGTTCACATATACTT
>NW_006921865.1:1356674-1380302 GCF_000298275.1 Orycteropus afer afer | reverse complement strand
CCTAGTAATGGGATGGCTGGGTCAAATGGTATTTGTATTTCCAACTTTTGAAGGAATCGCCATACTGCTTTCCACAATGGTTGTAAAATAATGACCTTTTAAGTAATGGTGACTGTGAATGGTCAAAGCAATAAGATAATTAATGCTGGTAGTTGAAAGAACTGAGGAGGCTAGAGCTTCCTTCCTATATTATGATGAGGTGTGAATCTAAACCTCTATTAAGTAAAGAACAAGATTTTACTACTGAAAACTTGACAGGAATCTGATGGACAATGACTTTTCTCCAAAATGGAATTAACCTGTGAAAGAAGCGTCGTCTTATGCTGGCTTCATAAACTGGAGAATATCATTTCTAAGTAATACAGCAGTTATACAGTGAGCCCTGAAATTTTCAGAAGGCAGGTCAGGATAGCTGTTGTGGATTGAACCGTATTCTCAAAAATGTGTGTAGTGAGTCCCAATCCCTATACCTGTGGTTATAATCACATTTGTGGGAAAGGTTTTCTTTTGTATGTTAATGAGGCAGTGTTAGTGTATTGTGTGTCTTAAATCAATCTCTTTTAAAATATAAAAGAGCAGATAAAGTAAGCAGAAGGTAGAAGGGGAAGGTAGAAACCAGACACATGAAGATCACAAAGAAACCAAGAAACAGAAGCTGAAAAGTGGCAAGGATCTTCTCCCAGAGTGGACAGAGAGAGAGTGTCCTCCTCTAAAGTCTGAATTAAAGTGCCACCCTTAATTCAGACTTTGATCTTCCTAAACTGTGAGAAAATAAATTTCTGTTTGTTCAAACCACCCACTTCTGTATTTCTATTATAGCAACACTAGATAAATAAGACACTAGCCTAGTCTTTAATAAATGCTGAAGGAATAATCTGCAACCAGTCTGATAGTTTGTCATATTTTGGTGACTTGCATGTTGCTGTGATACAGGAAGCTATGCCACCAGTGTTTCAAATAGCAGCAGTGTCACCCATGATGTACAGGTTTCAGCAGAGCTTTCAGGCTAAGACAGACTAGGAGGAAAGGCCTGGTCATCTATGTTTGAACATTCACTCACTGCCATCAAGTCGGATCTGACTCACAGCGACTCCTCCTTGGGTTTCCGAGGTGGTATCTCTACAGAAGTAGATTGCCCAACCATCCTTCTGAAGAGTGGCTGGTGGATTTGAACTACCAGCCTTCTAGTTAGCAGTCAAATGCCTTAGGCACTATGCTGCCATGAAAACGTTATGGATCACAACAGAATATGAATATTGCTCAATATAGTGCTGGAAGGTGAACCTCCCAGATTGGAAGGCACTATGCAGTGGCCGCTCAATGGACTCTGTGGTGTTAACTTTGTGTGTCAACTTGGCTGGACCTGGTTGAGTGGCTGGCTGCTGGATGTAGTATTCCCCATGATGGGACTGGTAATCAACTCCATGGTGGAATCTACTGTGAGCGGCTGAGCAGCTGCTTTGGGTATATGATCTGCTTCCTGTATATAAGGAACAGCTTTGAGAATGGACTCTAGCTTATGGCACGCTTGGACCCTGCATGTAGCCGTGTCATTGTTTAGCAGCCTGCCATGCTCTGCCGACCTTGGGACTTTCAACAGACTTGAATTAATGGCCTGCTGTGTGGTTTGGTAACATCAGTACTGTGCCATTTTATTTGTCGACCGTGAGCTTGTTAGCCTCAACAACCAATAGCTGCCTGAGTGAGAGATGCCTCTGGCTTCAGTGGGCCAGGAGCAAGAGGCAAAGCTGAAGTCCAAGGTCGAGGGGCTTTCACACAGTCCCTAGAGTCTTTGAACTTGGACTTAAAACTCCAAACTGTGAGAGAATAAACTGTTGCTTGTTGAGACCATCCATTTGTGGTATATTCTTGTCAGAGTGGCACTAGGTAACCAGAACAGACTCTAAATACCCAATGATCATCAAAATGGCATAGGACCAGGCAACATTTCAGTCTGTTCTATAGAAGGTCTCCATGACTTGGAGATGACTAAAAGACAACTAACAGCAACAAAGGAATAATGCCAATGATACAATATTGGCCATTTTCTCCTTGAGGTGAAAGAAATCTAGTTCTATGTGTTGTTGTTGTTGTTGTGTGCCATTGAGTCAGACCCGACTCATAGCGACCCCTCCTTGGGTTTCCGAGGCAGTATCACTACGGAAGTAGATTGCCCCATCTTCCTTCCGAGGAGTGGCTGGTGGGTTTGAACCTTCAGCCTTCTGGTTAGCAGTCAAGTGCCTTAGCCACTATGCTACCAGAGCTCCCTATGTAGTAATACTCAAATTATAACACTCCAATAGAAATATTATTTTTCAAAACAGCTAAATGCTAGGTGCTTTTAAATTTGTGTTTTAGAGATACTCAAACTGTTTACAACCCCTCAAAATACAAAATATATATCACAGAATATGTGTACACTTGTGCTTTGTAAGTTGAATATAAAACATAATACTGTGTGTGTGGTGTGTGTATAGGTGTGTGTGTGTGTGTGTGTGTATATATATATATTGGAGCTCTGGTGGTATAGTGCCTAAGGCATTTGACTGCTAACCAGAAGGCTGGCAGTTCAAACCCACCAGCCACTCTCTTAAGGAAGGTTGGGAAATCTACTTCCATAGTGATATTGCCTTGGAAACCCATGGCAGTGGGTCTTTATAATTTTTGTCATACCATGTAAACTTGTTACATAAGGAATTTCTTTGGAAATGCATTTTTTAAATATGGATTTTCATATATTGCATTTCCTTAAATTGAGGTATCTCTCTCTGTTTTTTTACCATAAATATTAGAGGGCTTATATTGTGGGCATAGGGGAAGAATGACAAATGGAAACAAAATAAACATATGCCACCAGAGCTCCTTTTTTTTTGTTTGTTTGTTTTTTCAAAGTAAAGTGAGTCTCTTGTTTCTCCAATTCCCTGGAACTGGACTTCGTAGGTATAGTTGGTAAGGGGTTATATTCTTTTATTCCCAAGCTTAGTTAAGTTACCTCATACATTTTAATAATAATAATATTTTATAATTTTATTATAATTTTATTATAATTTTATTGCATTTTCCAAAGTCTTTTTTTGCATGCTATCCATTTTCATCTGATTAGCTGCCCAAAGTTTGATGCTAGTATGATAGCATCCATAAGTTGATGGTATTGACTTATTTTGTGGCAAAGGAAACTGAAGCTTAAGAACATAAAAGAACTTACTCAAGATTATTGATTCAGTTAGAGGAAAGCCAAAATGGGAGCCGCCGTCTTCTAAAGTAGCTTCTGACATTGCTCATTCTGGTCATTTGTAGAATTTTGCTTCCTTGATTTATATTGGGAAATAAGCAATGCCTTTTATCCAGAACTCTTTGTATCAAGTATCAGACTGTCTTTCAGGGTCTTTGTGAGAATCCAGCAAAACACAGAATTACTAATTTCTGTGCTGCTTTCTCCCCTTTCATACAATAGTGTAAACAAATTCAACAATCACTACACTTTCAAGATGGGTTTGTTACTTGTTCCTAAGCCTCACAAAGATGGGGACTCACTCATCCTCAAAGCCTAGCAAGATGACTAGACATGGCAGATACTTAATACGTTTTTTTAAGGAAGGAAGGGATAAAGGAAGAAGGAAAAGGGAAGAAAGCCACGGGGTTCAAATTTAAATAATAGATTTTATTACCACATTTAACACAGGGATGTTTCTATTCTAACTGTGCCTGGCCTGATGTTGTGGACCCATATACACTTAATAAATGTTAGTAAGTGAGTTTGGGAGTTAATTCTCAAGGAAAAGATGAGGACAGAAAATCAGTGGTGTCCAGAATCTATAAGTAATGCCCTCTACTCCTTTTTAATCAGACTTACTGTTCCTCTTCCCTGATTCCTGTCAACCTCATGAAACTGGCGTTATTTCTCCCATCTCCAATGAAACAAACCAGTTCTTTGCCCTTTAAACCATTCTTTTTGTAGCCCCTGTACTCTAAATTCTTCAGTATGTGTTTTAGTTTAGTTTTTTTTTTTTTTTTTAAAAAAAGCAAATTAAAAATAAATAAACAAAAGTCTTACCTATGTACCTAACTGGCGTATCTGTACCTTAGCTAGCTAGTGAATTACAATGGGAGGAATGATCTGTCTACAGTGTTAGGAACTCTCTTCCACAATCAAGGTAACAAAAGCAAGAGAGAGAGCCACAACTCCCTTAGTATGCGTTAGACTGCCTGTTTGAAGATAGAGGGACAAGGGCAGAGAGTCTGCAGGACACCCAGAGCTAGTCAGCCAAAGTTGATGTGATGCCTCCTTGGCGTGCACAGTTAGAGCTGAGGCCAGTTCACCTGGGACTGCTGACTTCCTATGCTTTCTGCTCTCAAGATGTACTTCTGCAAAAATGTTCAACATGGCGGAGACAGAGTCAGTAAACCTCTCTTCAATTTTTGCAAATATCAACATAAAATACCCTAGCTGCTGCCAACCACCTAAGTCTTCCATGAGCACATAGTTAAGGGTGATAAAACTATTTGTTGCTAGAACTACAGAGAGGAGAAGGATTATATGTAAAATTGTTCTTATGTTAAGTCCTTGTCCATGATGCATATCAGATTTTCTTCCTAGCAGCTGTTGTCCTCAGACTAGAGAACAAAGGTTGATGATTTCATTCCTTGTATGGATTTGTTGCCCTTTTAAATTTCCGGCTAACAGTTGGTAGAGATAGAACCATGTGTGAACAAGTGGGTAAAGAGAAGGAAAGGAAGAAAAAAGTGTCACATTTTATGACGATGGTAAAACACACTGTTCTTACGTTCATGCTTGGGGCTATCCTGAACACATAACACATAAACTCATTTAATCCTCACCAAAACCTTATGATGTAGGAGCTATTGATTATTAGATATGTTTTTGCCTTATTTTACATTCACTGCCTTAGATTTGTTTGCACATGGTGTTAGGTAGCATTATGGTTTAATCTGAAGAGCACAAATAGGAAGCAGACAATCTCAGTTCTAGTCTTGCTTTGCTGGTAACCCACTGAGTGGCTTTGGGTGACTTACCCTCTGTTAGCCTCAGTTTATCTGTACAATGAGTTAGACAAGATCAGTGGTTTTTTAATTGTTATATTTTAAGCCACTTACCCTTTCTTTTGTAATTATCTAGAGGTCAATTTGTAAAGCTGGTATAGTGGAAATTACACTGGAGACAGAACCCTACCCTTTACAGACATGCTTGAGGTAGTTCCATTGAACTCATTGAGTTCTTTGAAGCCATTTGTAACCACTGATGATTAAGCGCTTGGTTACTAGCTGAAAGGTTGGCATTTTGAACCCATCCAGAGGCAGTTCTACTCTGCACACATGGGGTCACCAAGGGTCGGAATCAACTGCACAGCAACTGATTTTAAAGTAGATGACAGCTGAGGCCACTTTTAGTTTTGAAATACTGCTATGATTCTTTTTCTGACAACCAGTGAATCATTTTGGTACCATAGAAGCTTTTAGGATAAAGAACCCAAGTCACTTTTTGTGAATTTATCATTCTCATGACCTCAGCGGCCGTATTCTAGGACATGGAAAATGTACTTTACAGAATTGTTCAGAACAGCTGCCTTTACTCACCAAATAACATTTAATGACAATTCTTTTAGAACATTCCTTGTGGTCTTGCAGATAGTAGTTCTCTTATTCATTTCCTTTCTAAGGTTGCTCAAGGTCACTAGAAACACATTTGTGGCAATTTTGCTTCCAGTCTCGAATACTTTTTCATGTCTGGGACCACATATTTTCTTATTATTTCCATTGTATACACACTTAGTACTAAAAAAAAAATTCTAGGTCATCTTGGGCTCTCCATTTGTTCCATGGAAATGAACAGCAATTCCTTAGCAGAAATGGGAGAGGAACTAAAATCGCTATTGCCCTCAGTCATAGAGCAAATATTCAGCAGTTTTAGACAATCAGAGCCAGCAGGGAGGCCCAATAAGACTGCAGCTTGGAATAAAGAACATCAGAGTAAGAAGTACTGAGGGCTTACTCTTTGGTGTTGTGTTTTCTGTTAACTTCCTCCTTTATAATTATTAGGGAAGTAAAACTTAAAGCATAAGGTGCTCCTACATACTCATCAAATTTGCAAAAATAAGCAACATTGGCAGGCATCAGAAATTCTCATACAGTGCTGAGCTTACTAGACATTGGTACACACACACACTTTGGAAAGTGTGGTAGTGCCTAAGAAACTAAAAATGCACATACTCGATGACCCAGCATTTTCACCCCTGGAGATAGACAGGCTTAAAACATAGTTTAAAATATACTACAATCAGATAAAAATGAAAAGAATCTATTTCTAAAGTTTATTAAAGTAAAGGAGAAATCTGTATAACCACCATCCACGTCAAAAAAGAACAGTCTTAGGACCACTGAAGCCTTCCAGGTATCCCTTTCCAATTACAACATTTTCTGCCGGTTCTCAAAGGGAGGATGATTGACTTTTACATAATCGTTTTCTTGCCTTTTTGCTTATAGTTTAAGCACCTGTGAATGCATCCTTAACTGAGACAGGTTAGTTTTGCCTGTTTATGAACTTTATATAAATCAAATCCTTCTCCAAATATTCTTTCATGACTTTTTTCATTAAACAATAAGTTTGAGAGATTTAGCTATATATCTCTAGAGCTTTCCAGTACTGTAAATTCTGCTCCCAGTTTGGGTCAGTTAGGAACAATATTGCTGTAAACATGTGGTACAGATAAGCATGTATATCTCTAGGAGGGCAGTTACTGTTTTGTTTTTTTTTTCTTTTTTTTTTAAAGAGCCTCAATGTATATTACAAAGTGGTTGCAATAATTTGTAGAAAAGCCTGTATTGTATGAGAATTACTCGTGCTTGTTTGTATTCTGAAAAATCTGGTGGGTCCATACAGGTATCTTATGTTTTAATTTTCATTTGCTTGACTAATAATAATAGTTTCATGTTTATTGGACATTTGGACTTCTTCTTTTGTGAAGCATCTGCCAAATATTTTGCCCTCTCTTCTACATAGTCTATTGCCTTTTTATAAAAAATTAAATATATTTGTAGAAGTTAGTTATATATTCTAAAATGATGTCACAGTAACAACAAGTTAGAAAATGGAAAAATTTTAAGACAATTTGCAAATATTTTCTGTGACATGATTTTTCTTTTGATGAAGAGATCTTAATCTTCATAGTAAAATTTATAAATTATTTCCATTTTGGTTAATATGTTTGTTATTTATTTTACAAATCTTTCTATTCTCTAAGATAATGAAAATATTCTTCTATGTTCTCTTCTTAAAGCTTTCCTTTCACAATAATCCACTTAGAGTTGATTTTTTGAATGATTTTTTTCCCCAAATGTAAAGCCAATTGTGAAATCAAACCTGTTACTGTTTAGTCAACCCACAATTGTATAAAGTACAATTCCTATAATAATCATTTTTTTGTATCACCCAGAGTAACAAAATCTTAACTTATACATTACCAAAACTTGAAAAGAATAGCACAAGAAAAAAATAATATAGGTCAATTCCATTATCAATATAAAAGCAAAAATATAAACAAAATTTCAATAAACTAAATGCAGCAGGAAGGACTTATTCTGATAAGATTTCCTCTTTTATTTAATATGTGGCTCATGAACAGAGCAGAAAGACAGTAACCTATTACCAGATACAACCTTCCTTTTGCAGAAGAACATGATCAAACCTATAAAAATTACTTTAAGAGTATTTAGAAATGAATCCCAGACGTATCACTGAATCCGCAGAGATAGCATCAGGAGATGGCTGGAAAGGATGTGGGGAGAACAGTTAGTAACTTACAGTATTTCAGTAGGCCCTTGATGGTATTGGAAATTAATAAATGTGGGTATAATCAAGGGAAATTTGGGAGGAAGAATTGATATTAAAAAAAAAAAAAAAGTAAGCATTTGGATTATGCGCTCTTCAAATAACATATCAACATATGAAAGCCCTGGGATAATGACAGTATCAGAAGTTTCCAGTACAGGACATTATAGCACATCATTGCACATTTAAGAGTTATCATAAGTTCTTTTATAACCTGGCATTTATCTAGATAAAAATTTAGGTAAAATGTATTTAATTCAATTTAGTAAACCTGCACGTTGGGATTGCCTGAATCATCTGGCTTTGTTACCACTGGCAAGACCTTCTGGAAGCTAGGAGCTACTGATAACTAATATTTAGGAGATGGTGTATCCAGAATGCTGCTTCCAGTCACTTTAAAATTTGTGGCACCGTCCTTTTTTAAAAAAAACAAAACAAAACAAATCATTTATTTATTTTCTTTTTACTTGTATATGAAAATGGCTGATATATATTATATCAACCAGTATATCTTTCTTTCCATCCGACACACTCATTCATGCCATAGATCTGATAGTTGTGTCTGGCTCTTCTGGTTGGTTTGTATGTTGCTTGATTTTCATTGACTATTTTTGTCTGTTTTATTTTGTTTTGCTTACAAAAGCACAAAGGTACATTTGGTATGCCAAGAACTTTGATATATATTATAGTTGTTGAGTAACTAATGAGCCTTGAATATTCTTGAAGTTTACTAATAACTGAAATGCTTGAGAGATACATTTTTTCAAACTTTATCCCTTGTTGTTGTTGTTGTTATGTGCCGTCGAGTCGGCCCCGACTCATAGCGACCCCTCCTTGGGTTTCCGAGGCAGTATCACTACGGAAGTAGGATTGCCCAACCTTCCTTCCGAGGAGTGGCTAGTGGGTTTGAACCGCCAGCCGTCTGGTTAGCAGGCAAGTGACTTAGCCACTATGCTACCAGACCTCCCAAACTTTATCCCTAGATAGACAAAATTAGTTAAAGAAAATATGAATGGTACATTTATATCTATATTATACACTAGAAGGACTAATGCCAAAAAAAAAAACAAAAAAAAAACTAACACCAATTGAAAGCTAATTGTGTGCCAGGCACTGTTCTGATTTATGTGTTCATTTAATTTCACAGAAATCCTATAGATATTATTGTTATTGTTAAATCATGTAGGTGCTATGGTTATATATCTTTTCCAGAGAAACAATCTGAGACACAAAGAAATGAAATAATTTTCCCAAGGTCACAATTTTCATATCTGGCTGAGCTGGGATAGATCTCAACTTTGGTAGTTTGATTGCAGAGTTGAAACTCAGCCACTACACTGTATTGGAATGTATTTTAATGAGTACTTCTACTAGGAATGTTGTTATACTGAGATTTGTTAAGACAAATGTAGATGTATTGGTGATGCAACTGAAATGTACAAAAAAAAAAAAGATACATCAATGAGATTTTAAGTCTTTTGTTTCAATTTATTGTGATTAAAAAATAATGAATGTTTAATGTTTTTATAAGTAGTTTATACTTTCTAAGCGCTTTGGTGGCATAGTGCCTAAGACGTTTGACTGCTAACCAGAAGGCTGGTGGTTCAAACCCAACAGCCACTCCTTGGCAGGAAGATTGGACAATCTACTTCCTTAGAGATACCACCTTGGAAACCTAAGGAGGGGTTGATATGAGTCAGGATTGATTCGACGGCAGTGAATTTGGTTTTTCGGTTTATATACTTTCTAGGAGTCCCTGGGTGGTGCAAACGCTTAAGCATTCAGTGACTAGCTAAAGTGTTGGCAGGTCAAGTCTACACACATGGGGTCAGTCATCATGAGTTGGAATCAACTCAATGGCAACTAGTAAGAATAACAACAAAAATATGTTTTCTTATTTTCTATATGTTATATATTCAATAGAAGTCAGGAGAAACTTTGAGTCCAGTTGGAATCAATATTTTCAGTTAAATTTTTCTAGTTTATTTTTCCTTTTACAATTTTATTTTTCAGTTTGGAATCTTTTCACTGTTAATTTCACAGCTTACATGCTAGCTAAATACTTTCAAGGCTACCATGTTAACAACAACAAAAAAAAAACAGGTGGTCTTATTTGCTGTGGAGTTCTGGGTGGCTCAATGGTTAAGTGCTGGACTATTAACAGATAGGTTGGAGATTCAAACCTACTCAGAGGCACCCAGGAAATAAGGCCTGGCAATCTATTTCCAAAAGGTCATAGTCTTGAAAAGCCTATGGAGCAGTTCTGTTCTGCACACATGGGGTTGCCATGAGTTGGAATCACAACAACACAATAATATATTTTGCTATACTTTCTCACAAAATTCCTTTGGGCTTCATATCAATATTAGTAATGAGAATATACTATCTATGTTAACATCAACACTTCTGTTGGCACAGGGGTTAAGTGCTCAGCTGCTATCGGAAAGGTCAGCTATTTGGACCACTAGCTGTTCTGTGGAGAATCTACTTCCATAAATATTTACAACCTTGGAAATCCTATGGGGGGACTTCTACTCTGTCCTATAGGGAGACTATGAGTTGGAATAGACTCAGAGGCAGTGGGTATCAATTGGTATATGATATCATCTTGCTCAGTGTATTCAGAATCACTGTTTAGGGTATTGCTTGTAATTCATTTCACTTCAGTGAGAATTATATGTAAACTGGGTGAACATTTTCTAGCAGATACGAGCTATAAGTTATGTAAGGTAGCTTAGACAATAAATGAGGTTCATGAAATTCTAAATTGCCTTTGTAGACTTCCTGGTTCTATTGGGCAGGGACTCTTTTCATCTTTGTGTCCCCAGAACAAGACTCATGGCTTTTCATTTCCAGCTGCCTTTGAGTCAACTCTATGTTGACTCACGGCGACTCTATGTGTGTCAGAGTGAAAATGTGCTCCATAGGGTTTTCAGTGCTGATTTTTCAGAAGTAGATTACCAGGCTTTTATTCCAAGACACCTCTGGGTGAACTCTAACCTGTAACGTTTCAGTTAGCAGCCAAGTTTGCTAACAATTTGCATCACCCATGGTCTCCTAATTCATGGTGGGCAGCTAATAAATATTGATGAATTGATGAATGAAAGACTTTTTACCACCTTGTTTATTCATTATACATTATACAATTAAAAATATAATTCAGTAGTTTAAGTTTATGATAGTTCCTCATGTTTTAAGCATTTAGGCTTTTTGAATTAAAATTGTACTTTATTATTTTCTTTCTTCACATAGGAATTATTTTAGTCTTTTTAAAAAAAATCATTTATATTATTTGTAGTTTAAAATATTTAAATTCAGGGACATCATTTTTCATATAACATTATACAAATATTCTTAAATTTTTGAAAATGTTTTATCTTTCAATACTAAAAACCAAAAACTGGGGTATTAAAGAAATAATCTTTAATTAATAACTAAAAGAAAATTACTCTTTTTGTTGTTGGCTAAGTTTTCCTGTGCCTTTAACATTTTGTTTGGGATCTACAATAAAAAATACGTTCAGTTGACTGCTAACCAGAAGGCTGGAGGTTCAAACCCACCAGCCACTCCTCTGAAGGAAGGTTGGGCAATCTACTTCCATAGTGATACTCCTCGGAAACCCAAGGAGGGGTTGCTATGAGTCGGAGCCAACTCGATGGTGCATAACAGCAACAACACATAATGTTATTATTTCAAACTATATTTAATTAGATTTTATATTATGCTTATAGGTTACTTACTCTACCAGAGCTCCCCTTTTAAATCATACCAAACAAATTTTGGCAAAACTGGAAAAGATTTTTTTTAATATAACATTAATTCTGAAAGCCTTTCACATACATATTAATAAAATTTACTTCATTACCATTTGGGCATTATTGTTATATGTGTAGTTTGTAATGATTCTAACTATATTTTTTCTAAATATGATTTTTCAGACCCTTGTGGCTTTTCCTAACTGCTTAATTCCAACTAAGAGGGGAGATATCATGAACCACAAGATGTCACTGTAGGTTTCCCAGCAACCTTTACATAAGAAGTGAATGACTCTTGAAACAAGGGTTAACTATTAGATAACAATCACTCTACTTTTACCAAGATATTTATGTTTTTTAGTCATTCTTGTGCCCCCAGACCACATCTGCCCTCATTTACCATCACTAAGCCAATACATTTAGATTCTTATGTTTAAATAAGATAAAAGACAAAATAAAATGGGGCAAGAATGGGGCTCAGAGACTCTCCACAGTTGTGTCATCCATGGCCATGTAAAGGAACCCAAAGCAGGGCAGTCCCAGAGATCTGAATAATGGCCTATTCCAGATGCGACTTTGCAAAGGTGGCAATTTGGAACTAACAGGTAAAAGAGAATCTAATGTATCTTTGTGGTATGATTTAAGGTGAATATTTTGTCTTCTACTAAGTGACTTTTGGTAATTTATTTAAAGAAAACAAACATTCATTTTTTTTAAGGATGATCATCTTAAACGTTTTAAAGATCCTCTGACAATGGAGAGACCATAGACTTTTAACCCTTGGTAAAGGTTATCTCGATTTACAAAGAGGCTTCACCTTTTAGAGATATTTATGGATGAAATGAAATGCTACCTGAGATTTGCTCCAAAATAATCCTAGCAGTGAGTGTAGAGAGTGAGCAGGTGTGTTATGTATGAACCCAAACTAGTAATGAGTTGATAATTGTTGAAACTGGGGGCAATGTATATGTATATATGTTTGAAATATCCTATAGTAAAAAAGGAAAAAAAAAAAAATGGGAAAAGTGCAAACTTGTATTCAAGCAGGAATGTATTTATCTGGACTTTTTTTTTTTTTCCAGTGAAGGAGTAGCTGCTTATGACATAAACCCCAAAATTCAGGAATATACCATCAAAAATCTTTACCTGTGTATCACTCATTCATCAATATGTGTAAACCTTCCTCAAATATATTTTCAGATTACACCTTATTCTTGGAAATAATGACCTCTCTAGGTTGTGGTTGGTTGTGTAAATTAAGAAAAAGAGTTTATATTTGTGGTCCAAATTTAGCTTTTAAAACTTAAAGAAGTTTTTACAGAAAGTTATACAGAACTTTCTAGTTAATCAGGACTTTTTGAAAAAGTTTATTCACTACCAACCGTGTCTTGCACGATTATGTAGAGTTCTGTTATAAACACTCTTAGATTTCAATTATCCATGTTGAAGTACCTAAAAGTATTAAGATTCCTCTCTTGTGAGAGGTGCGACCATCTCTTTGATAATTTACAACACTCTTCTCTGCTTTCTGGGCAATCTACTTGTGCAGTGATACAGCCTCGGAAACCTAAGGGGAGTCGCTATGAATCAAATCCACTTGATGGCAGTGAGGTTTTTTTTTTTTTTCCATTAAGGATTAATGACCAGACCAAACATAGCTTCCAAAGTTTTCAGATACATTGTTGTTGTTGTTGTTATGTGCCGTCGAGTCGGCCCCGACTCATAGCGACCCCTTCTTGGGTTTCCGAGGCAGTATCACTACGGAAGTAGGATTGCCCAACCTTCCTTCCGAGGAGTGACTGGTGGATTTGAACCGCCAGCCGTCTGGTTAGCAGGCAAGTGTCTTAGCCACTATGCTACCAAAGCTCCCTCAGATACATTAGCATTGCTTAAAATGGGAATGGAATGGTTCCTGTTTTATTTCCTATATTCTTCCTAAAAGGTTGAATTTTTTTTTTTCTTAGCCTTTGTGACTAGTAATATAAGACAATCTCCATCTGTAGTGTATCTTTGATGCTTTTTCTGAAAAGTAATCATTCACACTCCATTAACTACTACAGAATATAATTTTCATTATTGTCCTCAGTGTTTTACCTGAGACTGATTTGGTTTGTAATTTCTGTCCACTCACATCAGCCAAATGATATCCAATTCAGTTTATTCAATTCACTTCTGTATTTATGTACAAGTTTATTTTATAATTATCAGATAGAATATTTTAGATAGATTTATATTATCCTTGATTCTTTTCTCAATCTAAAAATTTCAAAATGTACTCTTATAAAATCATAGATAAAAATCACAGTGCACAGCTAGTAAGGGAGACAGACATACAAAAATATATTATTATAATAAATTATTTTGAGAACAAGAGTTGTCCAAATACTTACAATAAACCATCCTAGATTTATTTACAATAACAAAAAAGGTGTAATGTCAAAAAGTAGTAACTTTAAAATTGAGTTTTCTTTTAAGAACAAAAATTAATATTTACTTTTACTATGTGGATTGTATAGAAGGAACGCTGGTAGCATAGTGGGAAAGGCATTTGGCTGCTAAGCAGAAGGCTGGTGGTTCAAATCCATCAGCTGCTCCATGGGAGGAAGATGAGGCAATCTACTTCCATAAAGATTTACAGTCTTGGAAACCCAGTGGGGTTTGCTGTGTGTCAGAATTGATTCCATGCAAGTGGGTTTGGTTTTTATGTGGATTGTGTAGATTATCACACTTGTATAGGAGCTAGGAACTCTGGTAGCGTAGTGCCTAAGGCACTTGACTGCTAACCAGAGGCCTGGTGGTTCAAATCCACCAGCCACTCCTTGGAAGGATGGGGCAATCTACTTCTGTAGTGATACGGCCTCGGAAACCCAAGGAGGGGTCGCTATGAGTCAGGTCCGACTCCATGGCACATAACAACAATAGGAGCTAGAAGATGATAAGCCAGTAATGGCATGTGACACATACATATTATAATGGACTGAATGTTGTTGTTGTTATGTGCTGTCATGTAGGACCCGACTCATAGCGACCCCTCCTTGGGTTTCCGAGGCAGTATCACTACGGAGGTAGATTGCCCCATCTTCCTTCCAAGGAGAGGCTGGTGGGTTTGAACCACCAGCCTTTTGGTTAGCAGTCCAGTGCCTTAGCCACTATGCTACCCATACAAATACCTAACTGGCTCAGACCTCCAGTTTTACTGGGAAAGTCTGGCCTCTTTGTGATAACATAATATGCCTCAAAAAACTATTGCTCATGTATTACCTTGCCCTTGGTGGGTTAATCACAGAATCTAGGTGAAAGAATGTTAGCGTAAAAAAGAATGATTTTATCCAGTGTCCTCATTTTATAGAGAAGGAAGGTGAAGCATCAATAAACTACTTATTCCAGGTCACAAAACCAATTTGTCAAATTGGAACTTAATTCAAGATAAAGAAAAGATATTCTTGCTATTCATTAGTGGTAACTTTGAGTAAACATTGGCAAGATAATATAGCAGTACAAATTAATAGGGTAGTGTATAGGTAATAATTTTACTCATGAAATGTTTTCTCTTACCCAATCTGTTACATGAAGCCAATGTCCCAATCTTTTTTTTTTCCCCCCTATAAATGCCAGTATAAGATAGAGCCTAAAAAACAGTGATAAGAAAAAGAACCTGTCACCATTTTTCATCAAGACGGGTCTCAATATGTGAATATCATGTAACATGATCACCACCTCAGTTAATCCTTGGCTTCATATAATGGCTCAGTCACTGCTCTTGACTCAGTCATGGACTGTGTGCTTTATTCAACATTACATGCCAAAATAAAAAATAATTTCCAGGCACATGTTGCTTTTTCCTTCCATCTCTCCAGCTACTCTTACCTCTGCCTTTTAGGGTGAAAAAGCTCAGCTGTACTTACATTGACTGCTGACGTCTTTTGGTCCAGAAATGACCTCCAGAAAAATCGTCAGCTGCGCCTATATAAATAAGAGGACTGTGATTTTTGTACTGTAGCCAATTCTAAACTTAGAACCTAACAAGATGAAAACACCAGCTAGCTGGCCAGCTGACCCTAATGCACATATAACATTTATTCTTGAGGATGAAGGAGTAAGGCTGTGTAGTCACTGATCTCCATTATCGAGCTTTCTGGCTTCAACATTCTGTCTGTAGCAGCTTCCAACCGGCAATTTTACACTTGATTGACCTGTAGATTATTCAAATAGATTTTCATATTTTAAAGATAGAGCTCATTTCTGTTCTGATTGACTAGGAAAAGCAATTTTAAACATTTTTACTTTCTCTATCATGCAAATAGTTAAATACTTCCGGCTGCAGCTGAGTCTCAGCTTTAAAAATAGAAAAGGTTTCTGCAATTCTGGCCCATCCCCCATTCTGCACCTACCAGCCCCGCTCCAAGTGGTTTTGAATAGAGTTCAATGTCCAGGCCATTCTCCAGTTAGCACACAGGAACCTTTGTGAAAGTCTGAAGGGAAGCAAAACATAGTTAGGAATTCAGTCGCTGATATTTCTTCTGGCTAGAGCACTAGCACCTAAGACACCTGGTTGTCGCAGACAGAAACGTCACCCAAACTATGTCCGCAGATATTGCTGTCGAAGGGAACTGCATTAAGCAGATCCTCACGAAAAGAAGGCTAAAGGGTATAGAGGAATGTTCTTCTAAACGAAAGGCTAGCTGGGCTATTTTGACCAGTCAAGGTTAGTATAGTAGCCATTTCAAATCTCTTGTAGTCCTGAAGTAAACGATATTGGCCTGTTGTTGTAAATACTAACTTTAAAATGTGGATGCTTTCCAGAATGCAGATTCTGAAATGTAAATGGATGGCATTGCAAAAAACTGCCCTGTCTTTTTACTCAGTGCATGGGAAATGCATCTGCTGATTCTTTTTTATGATTGCATATTAAATGTGATGGGTAAACTCTTAAAGACTTGGAGTTGTTTATCTTTTCATTTCAGTAGATGTTTCTAAGTTGGTATGGAAACAGGGAGAGATGTTATTAGTTAAACAGGAAAAAAGGCTGTTTACAGCCAATTAAATATGAAAATTAAAAATCATTAAATTAGACCTTCAAGAAAAAGGGGGGATTCAAGAAGACAAGGAATAGAAAACTTCTTAAAGTACTCTGACACAGTCATTAATCTTAGTGACAGAAAAATATGAAAGTGTCAAGGAGAATGAGAACAGTACCAAAGAGGAGCTATGTGAGAAACACTTTTTAAAACAGTAATCTATATGTTAGCATAAATTTTAGTAGACAACTAAAAAAGTCAACAATAGACTAAAACATTGGAAATTCAGATTCAGAAATCAAAATCAATAAAAATCTTAAGTCACATGTACTATGTAATAGGTTAGTCTGAAGAATATTATTTATAAATGATTATAAATTTTAAAAACATGGAAGGAATATTATAAAACATGGAAGAAATAAGATAAAATACCATCATTTCTTCAAAAGATTGAGACAGCACCAGGATCCCTTCCCAACCTGATACACATATCCTTTTTATTACTTTTTAGCAATATAATTATCAACAAAGATTAAGAACAAAAGAGCATAGATTAAAAGGGATTAACTACAAAGAAGACAATTTGAGAATTCGACAAAAGTTTATTGAGTCCCTACTATGTGTTAGGCTTTGTGCTAGATGTTGGGAAGCAGTGATAGTCTCATCACCTACAGATCCTTAAAATTGAGAAGGAATACAGTCAATTATTGTAGAAATAAAGAGCATATCCTCATATTTTGAATAAATTATCTACAGATACACTTGACAACAAGTATTAGCAATGTAATAGGTTTGGGGAGGTGGTTAAAAAAAAAAAAGACAGTAATTCAGTTATTTACCTGGATTAGTCTCACACATTCTCAATGCAAATTGACTCCAGAGGAAGTTGAAAAAGGCTATAAAAATCTGATTCTGTACATTTGAAGATGGTCTTCTTTGACAAAGTTTAAATATATTGAAAACACAATAAAGGAGAAATGCCCATGCTTTGATAAAAAAAGAGTAAGTCTTGGGAAATTTTCATCAAATTTAGCTTCAAATTTTTCCAGCACTGTGAAAAGGAATGTAAACAGTGTTAGAGGCAAACATTGAAATTTGAGGACTTCCCTTTAAGCAGATAATTAGACACATTCACAAAGATAAATAATGATTCTGATTTCACAGAACTAGAAGCCTCCTAAACATCATTTAGTAAGGAATTAACTAATAATGGTATTGATATATAATGTGTTATATCTTATAAGTAGTCATTTAAAATGATGTAGAATGATATTTTTTTACATAGAATGATGATCATAAGATATTACTAATTGAAAATAAATTTGTTAAAAAGAATATGAGTAGTATGACTGCATCTTGATTTAAAACCACATGTGCATTTAGAGGGGGAAAAAATCTGGAAAGATATACAACAAAATATCTTTAATGGTTATATTTGAATAATGGCATTATGAGTGACTTTTTGAGTATTTTAAAATTTCTTTATTCTATTTAATACATCCTTTTTGTAATCAGATATACATTAATTGTTGCTTGTACTGTTATATTGTTGCTACTATTTCAAACATACACATTAATTTATGAAAATGGAGAAAATACCTCCATTTTCATCATTTCAAACTTTTCATTTTTAGGAGGTAACTCTTCATTTGTTTAGTTAGTATATTAGGTATATAATATTTATTACATATGTATTCTGGAGCAACAACCCATAGTTAAGCGCTTGACTGTTAACAAAAAGGTTGATGGTTTGAACCCACCCAGAGATGCCTGGGAAGAAAGGCCTGGCAATCTGCTTCTGAAAGGTCACAGCTGTGTAAACCTTGGGAGCACAGTTCCACTCTGCACGCATGGGGTTACCATGAGTTGGAACTGAGTTGATGGGCAACTGGCAAGAACAACGTACCCTATAAGCTTTAGGGTTGATGAGATATACTGTAACAGAAAAGTTCATTGAACCTTCAGAACGACTGAGTTTGCCTCGTGGTTTTGTCAGGAGCTCTGGTAGCATAGTGCCTAAGGCACTTGACCGCTAACCAGAAGGCTGGCAGTTCAAACCCACCAGCCACTCCTTGGAAGGAAGGTTGGGCAATCTACTTCCGTAGAGATACTGCCTCAGAAACCCAAGGAGGGGGTCGCTATGAGTCAGGTCTGACTCGATGGCACATAACAATAATAACAACAACCTGGCTTTGTCAGCTACTATTGTAACTTGAGGCAAGCCATTCAGGGGCTTAGTGCAGGTAAGGAGCACCCAAGGCAACCTCTAAATTACACACCACTCTCCCAATTTCAAGATGAATAGATATCTATAGTGGACAGCATCAACAAAAATACCTTTTCCCCTCTTGTCTGGCTACCTTAGTCAGTCACCTTTCATATTTGTGGCACCTTGTGGAATGTCATTCCATGCTTTTTCTGTTGTCCCGTTGGACTTGTGCACAGCAGCAATGCTCCCTTCTGCCACTCCTTACTGAGCCTCTGTGCCTACTGTGCTTGAGGCCATACGGGGTTACTAAAAACTGTTCAGTGGTGCCCCCTTTCAAGTGGCGCCTGGCCATGTGGCATACCAGCCATACCTTAGATATGTCTCTGAAGCCATTTGGTATCTTCAAATCTCAATAGAAGGAAATGAAAATAATGGATTATTAAGGACATAGTATGTGCCAGATACTTCTCACACCAGGAGTCATTTAATCCTTATCACAACTAAGATATGTAGGGATATGTAGGTATTACTGTCCTCATTTTATAGTTGAAGAAACTGAGGATATTGATCTAGCAGTTTAAGGAAATTTACCATATCACAATAGCAAATACATGACAGTGTGTGAGATGTCCAAAACATACATGTCTTCCTCCACAATCCCTCCATTTAACTCCACCACCCAGCTCTCTACTACCTGGAGCTCCAGTGTTATAGTGGTATTGTGGCTGCTAGCCAAAAGGTTGGTGGTTTGAACCCACCAGCAACTCTGCAGAAGAAAGATGGGACAGTCTGCTTCCATAAAGAGGAATCTACTCAATGGCAGTGGGTTTTTATTTTTTTCCCCCACTTTAGACACAAAGCTCCATACGGCCTCTAAGACAGGGTTCTTATGAAAATGAACTGTGATCATGTAAGAGAAGAGAGAAAACTCCCATTGGAAGACTGCTCAAGCGAGATGCTGATTTAAGAAAGACCAGCACTTTCAGCACAGGGAGGGCACGTGTACCAAATGCCTACAAATAAAGGAGCTGAGGGTTATAGCAGAAGGGAGCCCTGCTGTGGAGCTCTCAGAGACTTCCATGGAGGAGGTAGCTTTTGAACTGGGCTTTGAACAAGGTCAGGATAAAGATCAGGGAGAATCATTTTAATCTGGTGGGAAAAAAAAAAAATCTTACTTACAAATAGACCTGGTCAAAAATGACAGATCAGTTAAGTTTCCAAATTAAATCTGGCTTTAGCCTGTCATCCCACCAAGCTGTCTGAGAATTACATAAATCTTTTTCGTAGCACCTCTCTCCATCTTCCCCATCAGAGTTACTGCAATACTTGGAGCTGAATGCTGGTCCATTAGGGAGAGTCAGCTGGCCTTCACCTGGTTTTCTGCTCGTAAACCTACTGACCAAGCCCACTTCATACTTTGCAAAAGCCCATGGACTCTGTTGCCTCCACACCAAGCATGGGGCAAACTTTATGCTGAAGGTAGGGATGCAAGAGTCTAGGGCCTACCTCATTCTTCAGGGTCCTGCTTCCTCTCAGATGCATGACCATAAATGTAGTTTCTGCAATTACTGGGGACCAGCAGAGCTTGATTCCCTTTCCAGAATGAAAAATCCATCTCTATTTCTCTCTCTGTCTCCCTCTATATATACCTCTTTCTCTTCTTCTCTGACATTTTCCTCCCCTCTCTTTTTTCCTTTCTCTGTCTTCCTCACTCCACCAATGTACCTTCCCCCAATGCACCCCCTCTTAAGTGAAGAGGAGCTCACCTCTTCATTTAAGAGAAACTATTCAAGAACCTTCTGCTGTTTTTGACTTCATAAGCTTCTGTAAGCAAACAATTACAAAGCACCAAAAAAAAAACCAGTTGCCATTGAATTGATTCCAACTCATGGAGACCCCAGGTGTTTCAGCATAGACCTACATTCCACAGGGTTTAAACGGCTGTGATCTTTTGGCTAGATTGCCAGGAGCACATTCTAGTTAGTAGTCAAGCACTTAATCGTTTGCACCATCCATGAACTCCTGTAAGCAAGAAATTACAACAGACAGCAGGAAATATAAAGAGAACAAAAACACAAATATACCTCAGTACATGTTCTGCAACACTAGAAAGAGAATATAGCAGGAAGGAGATAATATGAAAAGAAAAAGAAAGCTGGTTGTTTTGAGGAATGTATACAAGAATCTAGTTTGGCCTACCCAAGGGATATGTAGACACAGACAAAAAAAGGAAGATATAGTCCATACCGTAAATAATTAACCCTTTAATTACCCATGCGACACCTAAATTTTCTTCCTCAACGAGACGATTGACACAATGGCTGCAATGATGGCTTAGGCATAGCAATCATTGTGAGGCTGGTGCAAGACCAGGAAGTGTTTCATTCTGTTAGGGGTCACTATGAGTTGGAGCTGACTTGACGGCCCATAACAACAACAATACAGTTTATTGGATAGCTGCTTTCCCACTGAAATTGTATGCAGCTGTCAAGAGGGAACCTATGCAACTGTTTGAAAGGGAAGAAGTAGGCGTGTCCCACAAATTATTGATTTTACAGGATGTTGTGTGAGGTGATGCATCCTGGAGGAGTGATTTTGCAAAACTTGTCTCTGATGGCTTTTTTACTGGGAGATAATCCTTGTAAGTATATTTCTGGGATCTTATGCGTTATTTGGGAGCTCTGGTGGCCTAGTGCCTAAGGCATTAGACTGCTAACCAGAAGACTGGCAGTTCAAACCCACCAGCCACTCCTCAGAAGGAAGGTTGGTCAATCTACTTCTATAGTGATACTGCCTCGGAAATCCAAGGAGGGTCACTATGAGTTGGATCTTACTCGACAGAAGTGAGTTTTTTTTTTTGGGGGGGGATACATTATTTGGAGTTTGACTTTCTGGTGATGATTCCATGTTTACATGAATACCACATTTTTAGACACTAAATTTTATGCACCTCTTAAGGAAGTAATACAAGGCTGTGCAGAGTCTAGCATATATCTCACTAATCCTACCCTCCTGAATCCATAGGGACATGTACGTCCCACATAATTTTACCTCTGTTCAGAGTTGTGTATGTATCCTACATAATTCTACCTCCAGAGTCCAGAGGGACATATGTGTACCACATAATATGTATCAAAATTCATATTTCACAACAAAATTGCCAAAATTCTCCTTAATTAAGTGTGCCTTTCATTAATGAAAATACATATTACCAACAAAAAATTCAGAGCACAAAATAATTAGGTCTCATGAAGGGTTAATTCTAAGATAAGAGTAATGGGAGTTAAAGTTTTTGGGCCTTAAATTGACAAGATCCAAGAAGGCGATTTCTGGGTGACTGTGTGCTGTTGAGCAGACTGGGCATTGAAATCATCCAGCCTGTGTTCTGCAAGGTAAGACATGCCCCTAAGGTGGGGCTTGTCTGCCTATGGTAAGTGGTACCATTTTCTAATTTACTTTATGAGTTAGATGAGGCTCTGGGTGTTTTGACGAGTTTGGAAATGGCATCTCAATTAATACAGATGAGATGGTAGGGCAGAGATAGGTGTAAAGAAAACCATTTATAGGCATCTTTTACCAAGTACAAGGTGTTAGCTTGCATTTAAATAGAAATTGACAATATTTATCCCCAGTTTCTGGAAATGAGCAAATTGCATAACAGAACACCATAAATATTTAGTGAATGAACAAATGGTGGATGTCAAGTGCAAGATTACTGCTTAAGGGAATATTCTCAGGACTTAATGACCAATTAGATATGATAGAAGAGAAAGAGAGGCTGGGCACATTTAAGATTTTGGTTTTTTTTTTTTTTAATATAAGGTTGTCAAGGAAGGCCTCTCTGATAAGGTGATATTTGAGCAGAAGATTGAAGTCAGAGAGCAAGCCATGTGGATATCTCAGAAGGAGCATTGTAGGCAGAGTAAACAGAAGTATGATGTACAGTAAGGATGCTGAATAGTAAGGAGGCCAGCATAGCTGGAGTGGATGATGGAATAGGAGAGAGTGGTAGAACCTGAGATAAGAGAGGAGTCTGGAGAGATGTGTAGGAAGTCTTTAGATTTAACGCTGGGTGAGTAGAGCAGCCATTGGATTCTTTCTGACTTCAAAAGCATCACTCTGACGCTGTGATTAAAACGAACTGTTGGAAGGGCAGAAGTGGAAACAAACAGAAATGTTAGGAGACTAATGCAATTCATCAGGTGAGGATAATGGTGTCTTGAATTGGGGTAGAAGAAGTGGAAGTTTGAAATATAGTCAGAGTCTGGATTATAGTTGAATGGTGGAATGAAAGAATTTACTAACGTTTGTCTGTGGGATAGGAGAGACAGGATTTAGGATTATGTTAAGGTTTTGGGATGAACAGAATTGCTCTCACTGATAGAGAAGAGGTTGAAGAGGATCAGGTTTGAGGCTTAGAAAAATCAAGGGTTCAGTCTTGGACATGTTAAGATAATCTGTCAATTAGACATCCAAGTGGATAAATTGAACAGTCTTTTGGAAATACAAGTGTGGAATTTAGTGAAGTCTCATCTGCAGATATAAAACTGGGATAATCTTCATATGGATAATATTTATATCAAGAGACTAAAGAAGGTCTTTTTAAGAGTGAGTGTACCCATAGAAAAGATGCAAGAACCAAGTTTTGGGAGCTGTCTTAGGTTGGGTTCTCTAGGTAAGCAATACTTGTTGTTGTTATTGTTGTTATGTGCCGTAGAGTTGGACCCGACTCATAGCGACCCCTCCTTGGGTTTCCGAGGCAGTATCACTACGGAAGTAGATTGCCCCATCTTCCTTCCG
>NW_006921865.1:1341794-1356493 GCF_000298275.1 Orycteropus afer afer | reverse complement strand
AGGCAGTATAACAGGCTGCTGGCTTTGGTGGATGACGAATCCAAGATCAGCAGGCAAAATGGTGGATTGTTGGCTTACAGGACAGTTGTAGGCAGCACGACCGGATCCAGATCCACAGAATGCCCTGGAATTTTCCCAGGACGTCCATCTGTATCTATATCTACATATCTACGTCTATACATATACAAATACACATATATATAGGAAGCAGGCTACACTCCCAAGGAAACTCCCCTTCAACTTATTGGCTCCTCAAAGCATATACATGAGATCTCACCATGGGAATGACCACACATCACGACTGCTTAAACTACTCAGAATCATGATCCAGCCAAGTTGACACACAACCTTAACTATCAGAGGAGCAGTCCAACACTTAAAAGTATTGAACAATGGTGATCCATAAATAAATAAAATAAAAAGGCTAAAAGATGGAGCCAGATAAAAATAACTGCTTCCTTGTGAAAAAGCTGATGAAATAGTCAATATGAATTTTTCTTGAAAATTACTGTACTTAAAGATATCATTATTATTATCGAATGTACTTTTAGAAGTATATTGAGATACCAGGAAAACATCTAGTTGACTGTTCAAAAGTAAATTGAAAAATGTGACATTATAATTTGTGGGAAAGAGAACAGGATCTGAGCTATAAATTGGAGATTTATCCATGTGGATGTGATCATTTTTCATAAATTTTGTCCATTCCTATCTATTTACATCTTCTACAGATACATAGGCAACAGTAATAAAATGAGATAGACCTTTATAATTTTAAGTAAGTTATTCTTTATTCTGATTAGAAGATGTACTTAAAAGCTAATGGAGGCAAATATATTGAAGAAATTATTTAAAGTGAAATTTGGGTTGTATTTTTTTTTTTTTTCTAATGTGTGTAGTAGTATGCTAAGTACTTTACATTTACTATAACCTTTTTAGGTAGGAAGAGTTTTCATACCATTTATAGTTGAGAAAACTGAGGTTCAGAATTATGTCCCAAAGTTCACACAACTAGTAAGTACCTATGCTGGAATTTGAATTCAGGTCTCTCCAACGACCAAGTTTAGCATGCTCTGCCCATAGCATTAATTATCAATAATTGTTCATTGAGCTGTCTGAATAATCTCTAATGTTGCTGTTATGTGCCATCGAGTCGGACCCGAATCATAGCGACCCCTCCTTGGGTTGCCAAGGCACTATCACTATGAAAGTAGATTGCCCAACCTTCCTTCCAAGGAGTGGCTGGTGGGTTTAAACTGCCAGCCTTCTGGTTAGCAGTCAAGTGCTTTAGGCACTACATTACCAGAGCTCCCAAACTCTAAAAGTAGTACTATTTTTGAGATGAGTCTCAAAATTCTTTCTCTTTTGACTTTGGATATTCATATGTGAAACCACATGACTATAAATTCAGCCTTTTTCTTAAGATAAACCACAGCAGTTTGCTCGTTTATCTGTTGTATCTTCTCCTCATTCCCATACACTATCTTTTTATGAGAAAATAAAGGGATCACAGACATGAATGACAAGAAATTGATTAGAGTAAGTTGTATGTCCATGCAGTTCAGTATATATACCTGTAGCTCTCTAGGTACAACTAGACTTGGTAGTTTGAGAATGGGACTAGCATTATTCTCAGGTTATTTACAAAAAAGTGATGAGAATGGAAAGACAAGGACAGTCTCTGTCCATAAAGAAACTGATGAGGTTTGGGCAATACACCCATTCCTACATGGTTAAGTTCCAAAGATCAAGTTGTTATGTGAAAATTGGCATTATGAGGATGACTACATCATTACATAACTGCCAAACCACTAAGAATCATGGCTCAGGCAAGTTGACACATAACCTTAACCATCACATCCAGTTTACTCTCACCTCTCACCTCAGAGCTTGTTACTGCCAGATATGTGTTGTTAATGTGCTAAGTAATTAGATAGTAGATTTTTTACTATTGTAAATGTGAAACATCATACAATGAGGTAGCTGATAAGTGAGGAGTATGTGTACTTCACTTCCCTGCTTCTTACCAACTATGTTCTCAAGGATTTATGTTATTCTGTTAATCTGGTTCTCTGAAAATATACAATAAATGCCTGGTGATTTTTAATTAATTTGTAAACTTATGAATAGATGTGTTGGGCCAGAAGCTTATACAATTTGGGAGAACATTTTAAAGGAAAATATATGAAATTTGATACTTAGCCTTAGAAAGGGTCCCTGCAGTTTAGAAAAACTAACTCACTGCAAACTCACTGCCCTTGAGTCAGTCCCAACTCATAGCGACCCCTCCTTGGGTTTCTGAGGCGGTATCACTACCCAAGTAGTTTGCCCAGTCTCCCTTCCAAGGAGTGGCTGGTGGGTTAGAACCACCAGCCTTGTGGTTAGCAGTCAAATGCCTTAGGCACTATGCCACAAAGTTAGGAGCTTTGAATTTAGAATTCACTTCATGGTAAACCCATTTTTACTTGTGAAGAAGATTGTTGAGGTAATATTTTATAGCCAAGGAAGCTATAAAATATTTTTACATTTGCATTGTAATCCATATATGAAACTTTCATGGGTGCTCATCTCTTCTTATAATTCCCTGTTTGAGATAAGAGTCAGGCCTTTCCAATTTTGAGACCACTGAGTGAAAGTAGGTATGACTCAAACTTGCATATGGATCTCATTGGGTAGAATTATGAATGAGAAATGTCAAATACTTTCTAAAAAAATAGTATATTTTCACCATAACAATGAACAGAGGCATAGCTGTAATGCTTTTATTTAATCGCAGGGCACATACTATAAGGTATAACAAAAGTTAGGACCAGCAATTTCTGAAATAATGAGGGAGGTCAATAAGAAAAGAATTTGGAGACTAATTCAGATTTTCAGAAGCTATTTTCCTTTTTGGAAAGGTCATATTACAAGGAGCTTAGAGCTCCTTAAAATGGCTGAACAGGATTGATAAATGACAACTGTTTTTTTTTTAAGTTAATGTTAAGATATGAGTCGGATTTACCTCAACAGTGGCTGGCTTGAAGTGCCGTGGGGCGATGGTGATTTAGGTACAGTACAGACCTTTACAAAACTGTATACATATAAAAATGTGAATGTTTTATTCTAGCACTGTGGTGTTTACACAACAGGGCAGACTCTCTCCCTGTGAATTATGTACCAGATGTCTGGGAACTAGTGTTGTTTCTAAATATAGTCAGTGTCACCTCCTCTGTAGCTGCAGAAAAACTGTAACAATCAGCATTTGATTAGCATGGTAAAAGTTGGAAGATATTTTATAAAACAATTTGACATTGAATAATTTATACTAAAGAATTAGATTAAACATTTTTTTTTTTTTTTTAAAGCCAGGCATGGGTTGCTTTTATTTCAGATATCTAATTAGAGATCAAAAATACTATAAGATTACTGGATTGTTGTATATTTTATTTGGTATTGAGAAAGCTTGTAATACTTCTAATATAAAGCATATCAGTACTAAAATGTAAAATAGCTAATCTTGAACTTATTTGAATAGAAATTTAAACCTCTTGCCAGAGAATCAATTTCAACTCACAGGGACCCCATAGAAAATTGCAGGTATTTAATTTCAGATTTTGAAAGGTAAAATAAAGAGGAGGGGTGAAGACTTAGTTCAAAACAAAAGCTGGAATATGATATAGTATCTTTTGATTCTCATATGTTACCAGATTAATTTTGAAGTTCTTCTAAGGAATTACAAGGAAGCAAGTGAGGTGGAGTTGCTTGGGAATGAAGTAATCAGAATTCAAAACAAAAGCATTGAAGTTATTATATTTTTTCCATTAAGTAGCATTCATATACTATAATTCTCTTAAAAGATTGATAGAACTTTCTTTCTTATTTCTTATTTTGGAGAGAAAAATGTTTGAAACAGCAGCTGTTGATCATTGGCTTAAATACATTTATAAGTCATTCAATTGCTTTATATGATTTAATTAAACTGACAATACTGAAAACCGTTTCAGCCAACCAATGCTGTTATTTATGGAGTGGGTTTCTTTAACTTTGGGGAAAGAGAATTGATTGTTTCCTTAGATTTATACTAAAATCTTCCCTTTCTATTAGCTGATGTTTAGCAAATAACACCAGATATTTGCTGGGCTCTGGTAGCACAGTGCCTAAGGCATTTGACTGCTAACCAGAAGGTTGGAGGTTCAAACTCACCAGCCACTCCTGGAAGAAAGATGAGGCAATCTACTTCCATAAAGATTTACTGCCTCAGAAAGCCAATGGGGGTTGCTATGAGTCTGAATAGACTGGGTGGAAGTGAGTTTTGGTTTGGTTTTACACTCATTACTATAATACTCCCTCAGTCTGGCTTCATAAAGAGTGCTTTTTCCCAGTCTTATGAAGAAACTGAATTTCAGCGAGGTTAAATGACTATATGAAGGCCACTGTTATAATGGGGGGCAAATCCAGGCATGCCTTGGCCTCCATCTTTATTCTCTGTGAGCCTCAGGCCCTGTACTCCATCCAGCCTCTCATTTCCTCCTGCTCTCCATTTCCTTCTCCTCCACCAGTCCCCAGCATCCACCCCATTCTGTAAAGAATAATGAGGGAACAATTGTAAATTTCTATTCAAATGTGTTCAATATTAAGTATCTTACCTTTAAATACCCTATATGCTTTATATTGGAAATATTTATGAGCTTTCTCAATATCAAACAAAATATAAATATCTTCATGTACAACAATCTAATAATTTTACAATCTTATTTGTCATTAATCAGTCTAAGATAAAACATTAATCAGTCTAAGATAAAACTCAACTCTAAGTTTAAAAAATGTTCATTTTAACTCTAGAATAAATTAGTCAATGTCCTATGCAGGTGAGCTGAACTGAGTTTGTTCAGTGAAATAATAGGATAGGGCACCTTTGCTTTTGTCCCTGCCTGTGGACCAAAGGAAGGAGCTCTGGTGGTATAGTCGTTAAAGCATTTGGCTGCTAACCCAAAAGTGAGCAGTTCGAACCCAACAGCTGCTAGTTAGGAAAAGAATAAGGCAGTCTGTTTCCACAAAGATAAGCAGCCTTGGAAACCCTATGGGTCAGTTCTACTCTGTCCTATAAACCACATACACACGCATACAAAAAAAGCCCCAAACCCCACTGCCATTGAATCAATTCCTACTTACAGCGACCCTCTAATGTTTCCAAGGCTGTAAATCTTTATGGAAGTAGATTGTCTCATCTTCCTCCTGTGGAACAGCTGGTGAGTTTGAACCACTGACTTTCTGGTTAACAGTCAAATGCCTTCCTCTCAGGGCCACCAGACCTCCTCTGTCCTATAGGGTTGCTGTAAGTCAGAATTGACTAGATGGCAGTGGGTTTGGGGGTAGACCAAAGCAACAGATCCTGCAACCATCACTCACAACCCTTATATATTTTGAGTGGTTATGTCAATGACCACTCACAGGTGCTTTTTACTAAGACATTTAACTCTTTTTTCAGTAAAAAAGAGTTTTTTTCTTTTTATGTATGTGTATTTGATATTATTTCTGTTAATCCTGTGGAGACAGGATTAACAGAAATAATATCAAATACACATACATAAAATCTATCCTCAGTGCTTTTTTCTCATTGTAGTGATGGTGGGGACAGAAAACTATGTGACAGTTCAGAGGGAGAACTGAAGCATGGGATATGGGATGGTAAATTCAAATACTTTCTTTTCCTTATTTTGTCCCTTGTGTTGCCTGCTCTCCTAGCTGATTCTTTTTCTTCTGCCTTTCTATCTTCCTTCCCCCCTCCTTCTCTCCCTCTCTCTTCCTTTTCCTCCCTTCCCTTCTCTCTTTCCTTCCACCTCTCCTTTCCTCTTATTTCCTTCCTTCACTCTCCCTCACTTCCTCTTTCGGTCTGTCTATGTGCTGCTCTGTGTAGTGTTCTGGTTACCTAGAGCCGCTCTGACAAGAATATACCACAAATGGGATGGATTGAGCAAACAGAAGTTTATTCTCTTACAGGTTGGAGGCTTTAAGTCCAAGTTCAAAGTGCCAGCCTCTAAGGGCTGGGTGAAAGCCCCTCAACCTTGGGGTCCAGCTCTGCCTCCTGCTCCCAACCCACTGAAACTAGAGGATTTTCTTCACTCAGACAGCTGCTGGCTGCTCAGACTGGCAAGCCCAAGGTTGACAAATAAAAAGGCATAGTCCCGATATTGCCAAATCACATGGCAGACCATTGATTCAAGTCCATCGAAAGTCCCAAGGTCGGCAAAGCATGGCAGTCTCCTAAACAACAACATGGGTACATGCAGGGTTCAAGCATGCCATAAGCTAAAGACTGTTCCCCAAGGCTTCTCTTTAAATACAGGAAGCAGACCACATCCTTAAGGGAGCTACTCAGCTTCTCACAATAGATTCCACCATGGAGCTGATTACCAGTCTCATGATGGAGAATGAGTGAGAAAAAAAGCACTGAGGATAGGTGCCCAGCCATTCACCCAGGCCCAGCCAACTTGACACAAACTTAACTACCATAACTAACAAGTAATGCTGAAATTGCATGGAAGAATAATACTATTATATTTGCAGCTAGTATCTCTTAGCTGCAAATATTGTTAGTGTTTTTGCCCCTTACATGTAATATACTAGAATATGCTAGAAAGAAATGAATCCAATATGAATTCAAAGGACCATTTCTATAGCCTTTTCCCCATCCCAGAATCTGGTTAATTGCTACGTTAACCAGTAACAACGGAATAACAGGCTGTGATAATGAATCAGCATCATATAATTTAGCATGTATCTTTTAGAGAGATATGAAGGATACTGAAATTTATTAAGCCATTATACAGGAGAAAAGTCATGATCCTTATAAATATTGTGATTATTTAAATTCAAACATATATTTAGGCATTAAATTACTATTGTGCTGCTAATAAAGCATTACTGTTGTTCTGCTAGTGGTCTTATATATGCAATCTATTTGGAAAGTTAACATTGCCATTTTCATATTTAATTATTTATTATGAAAATTAGTATGTGTTCTGAAGTCTTCAAGAATCTTACTCTGCAATCAACTTGCTTACTTTAATGATAAAATAACAGAATGTGTATCATTTTGAAAGCACACAATTTCTTCTTAGAAGCTAGAACTTGAAACATGGTCATTTGCAAAAAGTGTATTGCTTATTGATAGTGAATATGTTTGCCACTAATTTTGTCCTATCAGTAAATATTTATATTGATGTGCAACATTGCAATTCTGCTTTAATATATAATAAGAGTTTTGCATATTGGAAAGAAAGAATACACAAAAGCTAATAAAAGTGGCTCTTTTTCCAAATAAAAACTCAAAGAATTGAGTGTTTGGTTTAGTCATTTTCTATATACAGAAGAAGTAATGCTAGCTGAAAACTTTAAGTACACACCACACATATAGAGTGAAAATGTAATTTAGTCTTTCTTTGAGACATACGGTGTTCAAATTTTAAACCTCAATTATCATTGTTTCTGGCCCTAGAGATAAACACTAATGTGTGATACTAAGTGGAAGTTGTACCATCTTTAAATCATACCCTGAGAGTTGCTTTTAATCCCTCCTTATGAATACTTGATAAGACTTCTTTTTCATTGTCTTTTTCTCCTGAAATCAGAGTGCAGAAAAGAATCTGCTGAAAGAGAATCTGAATAAAACAGGATATCCTTCAAAGTATATGTTATATTTTAAATATAATATATTAAAGTTATATTTTAAAAAAAGAGAGAGGAAGCAGAGGCAGGGATCCAGGTAAGGCTGGGAACCCAGGCCATGGCCCTCCAAAGCAGTGGGAAAGGGGCAGGGATCTATGTAAGGGGAGGGTGGAGAGGGTAGAGAGGTTTTGAACAGCTAAGGGAGACAAACTTGTGTGTCAGTTTGTCCTACTCTGGTGGCATGTTGCTGTGAGGCTGGAGGCTGTGCTACCTGTATCTTAAACTCAGTAGGGTTGCACATGGTGCACAGGTTTCAACAGCTTGCAGACTGAGACAGACTAGGAAGAAGGAAGAGGCCATCCACTTCTCAAAGAATTGGCCAAGGAAAACCTTATGAACAGCAGAGAAACACTGTCTGATATATCACTGTGCAACTTTATGAATAGCCTGGAAACATTGTCCAATACAGTGCAGGAAGACCAGCCCCTTAGGTCAGAAAGCTCTCAAAATAGGACCAGAAAACAGCTGCATTTAAAATCAAGAAGGGAGTGCATCAAAGTAGAACCAGCCTTAATGATATAGATAAGGTAAAGCTTTCGAGAGCTCCATTTACTGACAAGGAACAACTCAAATTGAGGAGAAACAGCTGCAAATATCCATTAATAATCAGAACATGGAATGTACAAAGCATGAATCTAGGAAAATTAGAAGTTGTCAACAATGAAATGGAGTGCATAAAGATTGATATCCTCGGCATTAGTGAGCTGAAATGGACTGGTTTTGGCCATTTTGAATCAGACCACCATATGGTCTACTATGATGGGAATGACAATTTGAAGAGGAATGGTGTAGCGTTCATCATCACAAAAGAGGATTCAAGATCTGTCCTGAAGTACAATGCTGTCAGTGATAGGATAATATCCATACACCTACAAGGAAGATCAGTTAATATGACTATTATTCAAATTTATGCGCAAATGACCAAAGCCGAAGATGAGGATATTGAAGGTTTTTGTCAGCTTCTGCAGTCTGAGGTTGACTGAACATGCAATCAGGATGTGTTAATTATCACTGGTGACCAGAATGCAAAAGTTGGAAACAAAGAAGAATCACTGATAGTTGGAAAATTTGGCCTTCATGATAGAAATGATGCTGGAAATCACATGATAGAATTTTGCAAGACCAAAAACTTTTCATTGCAAATACCTTTTTTTCAACAACACAAATGGCAGCTGTACACATGGACTTTGCCAAATGGAATACACAGGAATCAGATTGACTACATCTGTAGCAAGAGGTGATGGAAAAGCTCAGTATCTTCAGCGAAAAGCAGGCCAGGAGCTCATTGTGGAACAGACCATCAACTGCTCATGTGCAAGTTCAACTTGAAGTTAAAGACAGTTAAAACAAGTCCACTAGATCCAAAATATGATCTTGAATATATCCCTCCTGAATTTAGAGACCATCTAAAGAATAGATTTGATGCATTGAACACCAGTGACTGAAAACTAGAAGAATTATGGGATGACATCAAGAACATCATCCATGAAGAAAGCAAGAGGTCACTGAAAAGATAAGACCAAAACAGATGACAGAAGAGACTCTGAAAGTTGCCCTTGACCGGAGAGTAGCTAAAGCAAATGGAAGAAATGACAAGATTAAAGAACTGAACAAAAGATTTCAAAGAGCAGCTCGAGGAGACAGAGCCATTTACTATAATGAAATATGCAAAGACTTGGAGTTAGAAAACCAAAAGGGAACAACACTCTCAGCATTTCTCAAACTGAAAGAACTCAGGAAAAAATTGAAGCCTCAAGTTGCAATATTGAAAGATTCTATGGGCAAAATATTGAATGATGCAGTAAACATCAAAAGAAGATGGAAGGAATATACAGAGTCACTGTACCAAAAAGACCTGGTAGATCTTAATCCATTTCAGGAGGTGCCATATGATCAAGAACCAATGGTGCTGAAGGAACACATTGAAGCTTCACTGAAAGAATTGGCGAAGAACAAGACTCCAGGAATTGATGGAATACCCATTGAGGAACAAACAGATGCCCCACTGGAGGCACTCATTCAGTTGTGCCAAGAAATATGGAAGACAGCTACCTGGCCAACTGACTGGAAGAGAACCATATTTGTACCCATTCCAAAGAAAGGTGATCCCATAGAATGTGGAAATTATCGAACAATATCATTAATGTCACATGCAAGAAGATCTCACTGAAGATAATTAAAAAATGGTTGCAGCAGTATATTGACAGAGAACTTACAGAGGTGCAAGCTGGATTCAGAAGGGGACGTGGAACAAGGGATATCATAGCTGCTGTCAGATGGATCCTGGCTCAAAACAAAGAATACCAGAAAGATTGTGTTTTATTACTATGCAAAAGCAGTTGATTGTATAGATCATAACAAATTGTGGATGACATTGAGAAGAATGGGAATTCTGAAAGTACCTGTGTTGCTGTTGCTGTTATGTGCCATCGATTTGGACCCAACTCATAGCGACCCCTCCTTGGGTTTCCAAGGCAGTATCACTATGGAGGTAGATTGCCCAACCTTCCTTCCGAGGAGTGGCTGGTGGTTTGAACCACCAGCCTTCTGGTTAACAGTCAAGTGCCTTAGGCACTATGCTACCAGAGCTCCTCTGTGGACTGCTAAAAGAACTAATAGATCTGTCCTGGAGGAAGTACAGCAGGAATGCTCCTTGGAAGTGAGAATGGCCAGAATTCATCTCACCTACTTTGGTCATGTTATCAGAAGGGACCATGCCCTGGAGAAGGATGTCATGCTTGGTAAGGTGGAGGGTCGACAAAAGAGGGGAAGGCCCTCAACAAGATGGATTGACACAGTGGCTGCGACGATGGGCTCAAGTATAGCAAGGATCATGGAGCTGGCACAAGACCAGAAGGTGTTTCATTCTGCTGTGCATAGGGTCGCTATGAGTCGGACACAATTTGATGGCACCGAACAACAACAACATATTTTAAATTTGTAAGAGCAAATTAATAAGAAGCGTGCATGCAGTTGAGTTCTATGAATCTAAGAAATAGAACCAAAATGTTAGAAAGTTATTTTCACTTTTATATCACTATATTAACTATAAGGAGCTCAGATAGTGTGGTGCCTAAGGTATTTGACTGCTATCCAGAAGGTTGGCAGTTCAAACCTACCAGCCATGCTATGGAAGGAAGACTGGGCAATCTACTTCCGTAAAGATTTACTTCCTTAGAAAACCAGTGGGGGTCGCTATGAGTCAGAATTGACTCGCTGGCAGTAAGTTTGGATTTTTGGTTTATATTATCTATACTTTTCACCAGAATTTGGAATAATCTGTAGCTTTGGGTTCTCTAATTTGAGTCATTTACTTACATTTCTATACAGGTCAAAATTTTCCTGTATTGTTGCTGTATACTGAATTGTATCTTGCCGCAGTAACTGCCTGCTATTTTGCCAAGTATAAAATAAAATAAACTGTTTTTTAGGCTGTTGTTGTTGTCAGTTGCCATTGTGTCACTTAAGACTTATGGTGACCCCATGTGTATCAGAGTAGAATTGTGCTCCATAAGGTTCTCAGGGCTATACACTTTCAGAAGCAAATCGCCATGCCTGGCTTCCAAGGCACTGGCAGATTCCAACCAGCCACGTTTCCACTAGAAGTCAACACTTAACCACTTGCTCCACCCAGAGCTCTTTATAGGGCTTCTTTTTAGAGGAATATCAGAAGAACCAATAGAGCAATGAAATAAATGACAGCAACAAAAGAGTTCCATGGAAATTTATTGTATCACCAGTTAATACTGTGTGTGTATGTATGC
The DNA here is from genome assembly GCF_000298275.1 of Orycteropus afer afer. Taxonomy (NCBI): domain Eukaryota; kingdom Metazoa; phylum Chordata; class Mammalia; order Tubulidentata; family Orycteropodidae; genus Orycteropus; species Orycteropus afer. Next base: position 1,345,019 of record NW_006921865.1, on the reverse strand, counting down.
GTGTGCGTGCGTGCATGCGTGCGTGCACGTTGAGCAGCAGAATTACACAAAGTTTAAAGTATTGATTTGGGCTAGGAGAGGAGTCTGAATCACATGTCTACACCTTTCTATCTGTGTGCATTTGGACAAGTTACTTAATTTCTTTCTCTGTGCCTCAGTTTCTCACCTGGAAAATAGGGATAATAAAAGTACCTTCCTTAAAGGATCAATATGAGAATTAAAATAAGTAAACATATATCGAGTGTTTAGGATAGGGCCTGACATATGGTAAGGGCTGAGAAAGTGTTCTCCGTTGGTTTTTCTTTAGTGTTCCCTGTTTTTATTTAGGTATGTCAGATTACCACTAAAGAAATTAGTTTTGCTCAATCCCAAAACTGCTACTGTTACTACAAAGGTTGTCAATATCACTAGGTACTTTGATCAGTAGTCCCCCCCACACACACACACACACATGCTTTTTGTTTTCTAAGTATTTCAAATGAGGGCCTTCTTTTGAATAAGTTTGAAGACCTTCAGCTGATAATAGCTGTAATCTCAGTATTTTTTGAATGAGAAAATACATCATGACCAAAGGACTGAACTCTCTCACAGAAATTGGCTTATTAATCTCATGCATTTGAAAAAATAGCAATCTCAGTATATTCAGGATACCTTTTAGTCTGTTAACGAAGGTTGTTTGTGTGATGTTCATGCCTTATTCAGTTTTGATTTATCTGACTGTGGAATAAACATGTAATAAGGACACAATCTCAGTGTGTGAAAGTAAACTCTAATGGCTCAAACCACTTTCTTCATACTCACTTTAGAACTTTCAAAACAATAGGAAAGCTAAATTTTAAAAATTAACTTTAATGTATTTGAATTTAACTGAAGCACTGGATATAGTCTTGAGTAAAGAGCATAGACTGCAGATATTAATTAAAATTCTTGAGAGCTGGAAGGACTCTGAGAAGTTTCTCACATTCTGTATACTTAGATATAAATGAATAAATTTAAAATTATTCAACTGAGTCTTCACATACTCAAATCAGTGAGCTTACATTTCTATGGGATATTCTTTATAAGTTTTAACATAAATATAGTTCATACTATTCTCTGGCATTAGTAAAACTATTGTTGTTGTTGTTATGTGCCGTCGAGTCAAACCCGACTCATAGTGACCCCTCCTTGGGTTTCCAAGGCAGTATCACTATGGAAGTAGGATTGCCCAACCTTCCTTCCAAGGAGTGGCTGGTGGGTTTGAACCGCCAGCCGTCTGGTTAGCAGGCAAGTGTCTTAGCCACTATGCTACCAGAGCTCCCTTAGTAAAACTAGATAATCGAAAATAGCACTGCTTCCAAACCCAAACTGCCAGGAGATGACTCTTACCATTTGTAGTGGTTCCCGTCATTAAGCATTTTGTTGCCTATTGCTATGAATCAGATATTGTCATTTCAGGATAGGCCTCTGAGGAAAATATTACTTTCCCTGCAGTAAAATCACTCTGTATAATCTAAAAGGCAAAACAAAGGCAGTGTAGTGGCATTAGTTGCTGGATTTTTCAGATAAGAATCAAATTTCCTAGTATTCTTACAAGTATTTTGGTCACTTTGTTGAACGCAGAGTCTAAATAATTTATATTGTATAGGAATTAGTGTATCTATTAGGGTTTACTTTGGCTCACAGATTTTTGTTTTCTTTCTTTCTTCTTTCTTGATAGGTTCCTGGGCAGATCGATCACCACTTCATGAAGCAGCAAGTCAAGGTCGCCTTCTTGCTCTGAGAACCCTATTATCACAGGTAAAATATTCCATATAGCTTAAAGTATGTTCCTCCCCCATGAACATACAGCATCAGTTGTCTAAACAAATTGATTCAAATGTGAAAAAAAAACTGCTTAATAACCTTTACTATTGCTTTTAAATTGTAACTCATATCAGTCAATCATTTCTTATTTATCTTTGAAACTTCTTTTTAAATATTTTTCTATAATCATATTTCTTAGTATTTCAAATTTCTGATACAGTATATTCATTCACTGATAGATGTATTCAAGTAGTACTTAAATTTGTGTATTATTTAGTAAGCATTCTAAATGTGCTTCACTTTTTCAATGTGTATACTATCTAGCTAATTGCAGATAAAACATCCCAAAAGAAGAAATCAGACCAGACCCCTAGCAATTTAATTTTTTTGCATTATGACAACCTGTAATATGCTCTGGATGTCTGACCATGAAAGCTATTGAACAATCATTTCTATCTCTTCCTGCCCATCAGAATCACCAGATGAAAAGTAAAAACTACAGACCTGCCTTAGGCCTGTGCATTCTTTGTAAGTGTATGATTCAAATGTTCACTCAAATCTGGCATCATGGCCCTTCTGTTTACCAGTGTAAAGAAGGAAGGAATTTTCTCAGTTGGCTGTGAGGAAAGAAACTAGTGTTTCCTGGGCAAATTGTCTGACACCCAGGGTAAGCACTGGTTTAATTGTGTTTATTTTACTTATCTGTAGTGAGCAGTTTACATGAAAAATGTGAAATTGTTCACTACAGATTAGTAAGTAAGCACGAGCAAGCCCATGCTTACTTTCTTTACTGGATACTCTAACACTGAGTATTGCCCAGTTGAAATAGCACTGCCATGGGTTTCAGGAGTCCTGGATGGTAGACAGGCACTTGAGGAGAATCAGAATACTTTAGCCTTCACTTTCTCACCTCAAGAAGTATGACAAGATGCTCACCTAGAGGCTTCAAGTTATGTGATAACCAAGTGACTATTTTTCTTTGTTCATCACTTGGTGGGGGAAAAACCCTTGTAAAAAAAAAGAAAAACAGTAATTTTCAAAGGGTAATTCCTTATAAAGGATCATGCAGTTCTTTGAGAGGAGAGCAGTGGTAGGCTATTTCTCAACAAGTATCTCATGGGCACTGACAGGCCAGCCAAGGAGAGCCCGAGGCTGCCTCAACCTGCTCAGCTGCTTCGTCACAGCATCTGTGGCAGAGTGGGATTGGCTCTCCACATGTGACTGCTGCTAGCCAACCTGAAAACTTTGAAAGAATAATTTAAGGAATCTTAAAAATTACCACTTTCCCAGCACTAGTATCAAACTTCAACAAGACAGAAAATAACAAATGCTGGCGAGGTTGTAGAGAGATTGGGACTCTCATACACTGCTGGTGGGACTGTAAAATGGTACAACCATTGTGGAAAGCAGTATGGCGATTCCTTCAAAAGTTGGAAATAC
>NW_006921865.1:1336854-1340264 GCF_000298275.1 Orycteropus afer afer | reverse complement strand
AAAAAAAAAAAAAATTACCACTTGCTAGTGGCAAAGATGTAGGGGTGATTACCTATTTTCTTGCTTTTAAGACTCTTCATGTCCATTCTGGTATTGAATCTATAATATGACTATTTGACCATGAATATGATTGCTAGTCAACAATGAATTACCAAAGAAAGCAATAATTATTTTACTTGGATATCATTAGTTTAATGGAATAAAAATGTTCAAAGTGTTTACTTAGTTTTGATAGAATAATAATAAAATAATATAAACATTTTCTATATGATGTATACTGTGATAATAATTGCTTTACAGACGTTATCTCATTTAGTCCTCACAATAACCCTTACATTTAAAGGTTAAATTTACTTATTCAAATAAAGCACAGTTATTGCATAGTAGACCCAGGATGCAAACCTAACTCTAACTGACCCCACCCAAACCCAAAGCAAACCCACTGCCATTTAGTCAATTCCGACTCATAGCGACCCCCATTTGGTTTGCGAGGCAGTAAATCTTTAGGGAAGCACATTACCCCATCATCCTTCCATGGAGTGGCTGATGGGTTAGAACAATCAACCGTCTGGTTAGCAGTCAGATGCCTTAGGCACTGTGCCTTAGCCACAAGCACATGACTTGATCACATCTATATGGTGACAACAATTCAAAAGCAGATTGTGAGAGTTCAGGACAGGTTCTTTTTTTTTTTTTTTTTTTGCTCAGGTTAGGCTGTTGGATCTGACTCCATGCCAGTGGTTGCATTTTGCTTGCATTGGGCTGACCTGTCATTTCATATCGGTACCAGTACTAGATGTTTACTTGTGTTTTACTGACTATGCAAAAGCATTTGATTGTGTGGATCCTAACAAACTGTGGATAAAATTGCGAAGAATGGGAATTCCAGAACACTTAATTGTACTCATGAGGAACCTGTACATAGACCATGAGGCTCTCGGTCAAACAGAATGAGAGGACAGTACATGGTTTAAAATCAAGAAGGGAGTGTGTCAGGATTGTTTCCTTTCACCATACTTATTCAATCTATATGCTGAGCAAATAATTCAAGAAGCTGGACTATATGAAGAAGAACATGGCATCAGGATTGGAGGAAGGCTCATTAACAACCTGCGATACGCTGACGACACAACTTTCCTTGCTGAAAGTGGAGATGACTTGAAGTACTGACTGATGAAGATTGAAGAATTCAGTCTGCAGTATGGATTACATCTCAATATAAAGAAAACAGAAATTCTCACAACTGGACCTATAAGCAGCATCATGATAAATGGAGAAAAGATTGAAGTTGTCAAAGACTTCACATTGCTTAATTCTACAATTGACACCAACAGAAGCAGCAGTCAGGACATCAGATGGCATATAGCACTGGGCAAGTTGGCTGCAAAGGACCTTTTTCAAGTGCTGAGGAACAAGGATGTCTCCTTGAGGACTAAGGTGTGCCTGACACAAGCCATGATATTTTCAGTTGCCTCATATGCATGTGAGAGCTGCATAATGAATAAAGAAGACTGAAGAAGAATAGATGCTTTTGAGATGTGGTGCTGGAGAAGAATGCTGAAAGTACTATGGACTGCTAAAAGAACTAACAGATCTGTCCTGGAGGAAATGCAGCTGGAATGCTCCTTGGAGGTGAGAATGGCCAGACTTCATCTCATCTACTTTGGTCATATTGTCAGAAGGGACCATTCCCTGGAGAAGGATATCATGCTTCATAAGGTGGAGAGTAGAGGAAAGCGGGGAAGGCCCTCAATGAGATGGATTGATGGAGTGGCTGCAGTGATGGGCTCAAATAAAGCCAGGATCATGGAGTTGGCACAGGACCGGGCAGTGTTTGGTTCTACCGTGCATAGGGTCACTACGAGTTGGAGATGACTTGAGGGCATCAAACAACAACAGCAACAACAACAACCAGTACTAGTAAAGAAGCCCTGGTAGCACCGTTAAGTGCTCCACTCCTAACCTAAAGGTTGGCAGTTCAAATCTACCCAGCAGTTCTGTGAGAGAAAAACTGGGTGATCTACTTCCATAAAGATTACAGCCAAGTAAACGCTATGGGGAAGTTCTACTCTGTCTCATGGGGTTGCTGTGAGTTGGGTGACTCAACAATACCGAAAAAAAACAATGAGTAGTAGTTGCAATTAAGTCAATTCCAACTCATGGTAACCCCATATGTGTCAGAAGTGTGCTCCATAGGCTTTTCAGTGGTTGGGTTTTTGGGGACATATGTTGCCAGGCCCTTCTTCCAAAGTGCCTTGGGTGAACTGGAACCTCCAACTTCTCAGTTAGCAGCCAAACATGTTAGCCATTTGCACCACCCGGGGACTAGCCCCAATTAGAAAAAGTGATTCATTTTATGATATTGTTGTTGTTAAGTGGCATTAAGTCAGTTCCAACTTGTAGCGACATTGTACAACAGAACAAAATGCTGCCTGGTCCAGCATCATCCTCTTGGTCATTGCTATGTTTGAGTCCACTATTGCAGCCACAATGTCAATCCATCTCATTTAGGGTCTTCCTCTTTTCGCTGCCCATCAAGCATGATGTCCTTCCTGAAACATGTCCCTAGAGCCTAGTCCCTCCTGATAACATGTCCAAAGTACATAAGACAAAGTCTCACCATCCTTGCAACTAAGGAGCATTCTCGCTGTACTTCTTCTAGGACAGATTTGTTCATTCTTCTGGCAGTCCATAGTCTATTCAATGTTCTTCGCCAACACCATAATTCAAAAGCATCAATTCTTCAGTCTTCTTTGTTAAGTGTCCAGTTTTCACAAGCGTATGAAGTGGTTAAAAATATCGTGGCTTGGGACAGGCATATGTTAGTCTGCAATGTTACATCTTTGCTTTTTAATACTTTAAAGAGGTTTACTGTGGCAGATTTGCCCAATGCGATACATTATTTGGTTTCTTGACTGCTGCTTCCATGAATGTTGATTGTGAATCCAAGTAAAATTAAATCCGTGACTATCTCAATATTTTCTCCATTTAGTTGTTATTCTGCAAAAAGAAAACAAACAAAAAAAGAATCAGAAGAGTGACAACAACCATAGACAATATATATAGGACAAAAACCTTAAGAAAGCAAAATTTGGATTCAAAATGGAGTCTCGCTAGTGAGCACTGCATTTTTTTTTCCCTCTGGCATCTAAGAACTTTAAGAACTAGGTACAACAGTTTGAATTGAGATTTTTGGTGCTTAAAATGAGATTTCTCAAGATTGTAAATAGGGAATCAGGGACGTCAATTGGCAAGCGAGGACAACTACAAACAAAAAGAGGGAAAAGAAGTTCTGTGCATTTACAGAACTTCTAAATGGTGAGGAAGTTAAGAGAGCTGCAAGACAGAATAGACTGTTCTAAACTCAGGGAGAAAAGTATAAATCATAGGGTAACCTCAAAGAAAAATGA
>NW_006921865.1:1312359-1331655 GCF_000298275.1 Orycteropus afer afer | reverse complement strand
AAGCATATTTAAGGCAGTATCATAGCTAGGTATGATGGTGGTACAATTATGGAGCTAAGTAGTCTTGACAGCTGTTTGAATCTATGGCATTTGAATTGGCAATTTCTGCTTAAGCTCTTTTGCCTAAGATTCTCTGTTCTTGAAAATATATGATTCTGTAATGACATTTTAGACAGATGATTTTATATAACTTCTTCACCTTTCAAAATTATTGATGTCATATTTAGGGCTATAATGTAAATGCAGTAACCATAGACCATATCACCCCATTGCATGAAGCCTGCCTCGGAGATCATGTGGCATGTGCCCGGACTCTTCTGGAAGCTGGAGCTAATGTAAGTACCTTTTAAAAACATTAACAATTTTAAATCTACTGACTAAGAGTCAAACAAAATTCTTTTTTTTCTTTTTATCAATACTATTTTTAAATAAAAATAAAAATAATTGTCTCAGAGTGATCATTGCACTCTGAGAAGAATTTCCTGTCATTACAAAAATGGGTTGCATGCGGCATAATAATATTGAACATTCTTTAGGTTATTTCTCATTCTCATTACTCTAAGTAGCAATAGATGGACATCATTATGCCCATAAGCTTTGTCCATCTGTTGGATGACTCCTCATTTTTCTTGAGATAAATTCTCACAAATAGAATTAACAATTTTATCAGTTTAAACTGTCACCAGCAAAGTGGTTTCTTCACAGCTGTCATCATCATTGCATTTTTTTCTTCTTCACTTTTTTCCTAATAATTGATTTTCATGATTTTTCCCAGTTGCATGTTCACACATGTAAATTACCTAATTACCAGTGAACATGCAACTGATAAAAGTATTTTACCCCATCATATAGTTTTCTTTATTGATATGTGAGCTAAATATACTCTGCCATATTCACTATACATATTTGCCCAATTATTTTTAACAGATTGTACAGCTTTTTAAAAATAGGTGATTAAGACCATTAATCTTGTATGATTCTGTAAATTTCATTCTCAGTTTTTCATTTGATCTAGGTAAATGCAATCACAATAGATGGCGTGACTCCATTATTCAATGCATGCTCACAAGGCAGTTCAAGTTGTACAGAACTTCTTTTGGAATATGGTGCTAAAGCCCAGCTGGAGTCATGCCTTCCTTCTCCTACACATGAGGCTGCCAGTAAAGGTAACGTGCTTATGAGATGAAGTGACAAGGGGAGAAAGTTCCTTCAGCAGCATACAATGCTCGATTTATCTTTCATTGAATAACATTGCAGGGCAGAAGCATGGTGAGGGGAGGAGCTGAGTTGGGGGATGGGCAAGATTAAGTAAAAGTAAACTTATCCCTACTTTGTATTGGCAGGTCACCATGAGTGTCTAGAAATACTGATATCCGGGGGCATAGATGTTGACCAAGACATTCCTCATTTGGGAACTCCTCTGTATGTAGCATGTATGGCACAACAGTTCCATTGCATCCAGAAACTTCTTTATGCAGGTATTTTTCTTTAAAATATTTTCCATTCTGTGCATACACACAAGCAGTTATTCAACTCCATATTTAGTTCTTTAAATAAGCACCTTTATAAAGTATTTCTCAGTGCCACAAAAATAAGGAGCCCTGGTAGCACAGTGGTTAAAGCACTTGGCTGCTAACCAAAAGGTTGGTGGTTTAAACCCATCAGTCGCCACAGGAAAAAGATGTGGCATTCTGCTTCCATAAAAGATTTACAGTCGTAAAAGGAAAAAAAAAAAAAAGAAGATTCATAGCCATGGAAACCCCATGGGGCAGTACTACTCTGTCCTATAGTGTCACTATGAGTCATATTTGAATCTATGGCCGTGGATTTGGTTTTGGTTTGTTACAAAAATTCTTATTAAAAATATTCTCATATATAAGTGTATGACCAATAAAAATGAACTATTCTTGATATCTCACAAAGGAAAACATATTTTGCATACATAACATTAGCAGACATTAGGCATATAAGGAGTCCTAAGGCCCCTTAACTTATTAAAGGTCATAAAATTGAGATCATTGGAGCTGAATATAATGTTGCCAAATATGTATATATATCTATGAACAAATACATCAAAAGAAATGTTAGGAAGAGTAACTGTTTGAGGAATCTTATCTCTTACCAAACAAAAATTCACTACTTGCCTATACTTTGGACTTACTGTCCCGCTTACCTTGAAAAACTTACCTGCTTTATTTTTGCCTGTTTTTAGTAAACCACTTCCCCAGGGTGAAATTTTAACCCTCTCTAACCCTCTCTCCTTTTTTTTTTCTCTCTCTGACCTTTCAAGACCCCAGCGGTCTCTCTTTTTGTTGGACAGGGAATTCCTTTAGGATACAGAGTATGCCTTTCTTTCCATCATCACTTTTTTCTAGCACAATGCCTCTCATGTTGTATAATGAATATAAGTAAAATGAATAAATGGATTTTGATACTACTTATTATTTAAGACAGTTCATGTGTCCCCTGTTATATACATATTTTAGCAACCCCTGTATACACACATTATATTAGTTTAATTATAAATTTCTTGAAAGGAAGGTCTACATCTAATATTTCATTTCCAGTACGCCTACGAGGACTCTTCAACATGAGTTATTATAGTAATCATTGATTGTTATTCTCTGGCCATAAGTTTGATATAACCAATAGAACTCATGCTTTATCACCTTTCTTTATTTTGCTAGTAATATAATCCTTCCCACTCAATATTTTATATTGGTTAAAAATATATTGAAAAAGTGTTGGTAGTAATTGTTGATTGATTGTTATTCTCAGGCCCCATTTTTCTATAAAATTGATTTATCTAGTGGAATTTATGCTCTCTCTTCTTTATTTTGCTATGGAATATCATTTTTCCTCTAAACATTTTATATTTGGTTAAATAATATTAAAAATTATTATATTTATTGGAATTTGAAAATAGCAAGAGGGCTATAAAGGGATCCTTAAAATGTACTGTGGCTGACAGATATCCTTAGTTTTACTGAAAGTATCATCATAATAAAAAGTGTTTAAATATTTTAAACAGTTCCAAAAGTAATTATATTAACTAAAATGATAGTGTACAACTAAATTAAGATATCCTTAGTTTTACTTAAAATATCAGAAACAGATTTGAAAATTACTTAGTATGTTTATAAGTAGCCATTTACATACTAAAAATATTGGATTATTATTTTTAAAGATAATTTATTCATTGCACATGAATTTTATGACCATTATGTGACAGACCTTGCACTAAGAGGAAATAAATATGCAGTAGGCAATTTTACATTTATGTTTTTTTTTTAATGTAAGTATTTTTTACATTTATTTTTCCTACAAAAACATGATGTGCCTTTTCCATTTAAGGGCTCACTGTCCTTATATATTTATTGACTTAAACTATATAAGTAAGAAGTGACAGAAAAATCTATATACATTTGACCTATATAACTATTTAGATTTATGAGTTTTTCAATAAATAGAAGAGCTCTATTGCTTTGAAATACATGAAAAGAATGAAAGCAATAAGCTCTTGAATTATATTAAGATCTACCAACCATGATGGAAATATGGATGAGTGAATTTAATTGTACACTATTTATCATTTTAAACAAAACCAAACTCAGTACCGTCAAGCCGAATCCGACTCACAGTCACCCCTCCTTGGGTTTCTGAGGCAGTATCATTACGGGAGTAGATTGCCCAACCTTCCTTCCAAGCACTTTTGGTTAGCAGTCAAATGCCTTAGGCACTATGCCATAAGAGCTCCCATTTATTATTTTAGTTAATATAATTACTTTGGGAACTGTTTAAAATATTTAAACATTTTTTATTATTATGAAATCTTTTAAGCACACAGAAATGTGTAGAGATCAATTTACCAAATGTGTGTCTTGACCATCTAGCTATAAAAATTCTCAACACTTTATGTTGATTTATGTATATATACACACACTACCACAGAGTATGTATAAATGTATAAAGAAATAGTTCATTACAGACAGCGCTGAGGTCCCTTTTGTACTTTCAACAGGCACCCTCTTTTCTCTCCCCTCATTGAAGTAAGTGACTCATCTAACAATTTTTATTTATATTTTTCATCATCTCCTGTCTGCATGTAGGTGCTGATGTACAGAAAGGCAAATATTGGGATACCCCATTGCATGCTGCTGCTCAACAATCCAATGCAGAAATTGTAAACTTACTGCTAGAATTTGGAGCAGATATCAATGCTAAAAATACAGAGCTTCTGCGACCTATAGACATAGCTGCTTCTAGCAGTTTGGTGGAAAGAATACTGCTTCAGTATGAAGGTAAGAGGAATACATGTGGAGATGTACAAGCACAAAAATACAACTGCCTTAAATATACGGAAATATAGTAAAACTTGTGAAAGCTGGAAACTCTGTAAGGTGGAAAACTGTTAGAGAAGGAAAACTCAAATATTTTCCAGTAAAATGAGTGATAGAAGAGTAGTAAGATTGCATCCTGTCAAGGGGGAAAAATTCCGAGACATGGAAAAGCAAAGTGGTTCCATTGAGTTCCGGTTCTCAAAGGTTTAACTATAGTATAAGGATTTTTGTTGTTTTTGTTGTTGGTTGTTGGCATGTCAAATACTAATAAATAGGTTTTGGGAACAAATTTTGTGAAAGTATGTAATTTTCTATCTATGAAGATGGTGCAATGATGATTTTAATTTTCTTTTTTCATCTTATATAAACTTTCACATTCCTTTGGTTAAATACATTCAGTTTGTTTGAGATGCCTTATATATGGTTCTAATTTAATATCTGCTTATTAATATTTAGAAATATGCACCACTTTTTAAGGGTATGCAGCTGCTATAACATGTGGAAACATAATCAGGAAATATTTTCATATATAAGACTTTGGCTCTCAAACAGAATTACTTAAGGCTAAGCCAGCTTAAAAATAAAATAAAATTTTTACTATAATGAACTTTGCTTTATCATTAAAGATGTTATACATCTGAAGAAAAAAATAAATACTTAAAATTTCCCTTTTTGGCACATAATACTTCTGGGGGTCTTTGATTTATATAGCCTTCAAAAAGCAGAATTTTAACTATAATTTCATAACCTTGAAGATTATAATGTTTTAATAAACATATGGTTTACATATTAAGTATAAAAGATCTCATAAATAAAAGTAGTTCAAGTGCTTCTGTAAATTCCCCTAGTACAGTGATCAGATTATTCTAGTTCACAACAATGCACTATTATTGTTTATGATTTTATTTAATGCACCTTATAACATATTAAAATCTGTTTTGATTTTAATTATCACATACTTTCATTTCTTTCTGCAGCTACTCCAAGCTCTCTTTGCCAACTTTGTCGACTCTGTATCCGAAGCTGCATAGGAAGACCAAGATTGCACCTTATCCCACAGCTACAGCTGCCAACGTTACTGCAGAATTTCTTACAGTACCGATAAAGCATTACAATAATCCTAAATACTTTGAAAATTAAAAACGTCTTTCATCTGCCTAGTGTATATTTCATATTACAGTTGATAAAGATAGGGTAGAACTGAGTATGAGAACACCCAGGGAAGAAGTGGAATATCGATTTCCATTTAGAATATACTACTTAGTATTCTTTTGCTATGCATTTTTACAGTCCTCGCATGATAGTATATTTAAAGCACCTATATAATATTAGCTAATCAAGCATATCCTTTTGTTGGTTTGGGAAAAAACAAGAAATTCTTCATTTTATGATTTTTTTCAGTGTGGAAAAGAAAAACATGAATTCTTAGTAAAATTATTCCAATTATATTACATCTTAAAAGGTCTATATCCTTCAAATAATGGGTTAAGTTTTTCATTTTGACCACTAATTAATTATCTCTGTATTTTTAATATTAATGCAAATATGAGTACAGTTTGCCATGGGAGCTCTGGTAGCATAGTGCCTAAGGCACTTGACTGCTCACCAGAAGGCTGGCAGTTCAAACCCACCAGCCACTCCTTGGAAGGAAGGTTGGGCAATCCTACTTCCGTAGTGATACTGCCTCAGAAACCCAAGGAGGGGTCACTATGAGTCGGGGCCGACTCGACGGCAAACAACAACAACAACAACATAAGTACAGTTTAGAAAGAGCACCTAGTATCTTTTGAAACAATGATGACTCTTATTCAAGAAATCCATTATGTTAAATATGCACTTGTCATTATAATGATCAATTTCTAAAGAAAAGATACATTTCCCCCTCTCCCTGCATAGAACTCACAAGTCATTTCACCACTTTAACTGGATCTGTTACGGAAATAGGTAGGACTAAAAGTTAGTACTACCCTCTCACGTTCAGATGTTTAGAACATTATACACCTGCTAAAGCTATTTTGGGGAGCTCTGGTGGGTAGTGCCTGAGGCATTTCACTGCTAACCAGAAGGCTGGCGGTTCAAACACACCAGCCACTCCTGGGAAGGAAGATTGGGCAATCTACTACTGTAGTGATAGTGCCTCAGAAGCCCAAGGAGGGGTCACTATGAGCTGGATCCGACTCCATGGCAGTGAGTTTGGTTTTTTGGTTTTGTAGGCTATTTTGTGGATTCCCTGAGTGGCACAGTTAAGCGCTTGAGTACTAGCTGAAAGTTTGGCAGTTCCCACTGGCCCAGAGTCACCTTAGAAGACAGGCCTGAGATCTGGTTCCAAAAGGTCAGAGCCTTGAAAACTCTTCAGGGCAGTTCTACTCTACACACATAGGGCCTCCATGAGTAGAAATAGACTTGACAACAAAGGCTATTTTATGACCTCTTCCTTCTAAGGTGTAGCCTCTTAAGGTTTCTCTTCAGTGCTTTTAGGTCTTCCACTGCTGTACTCTTGCATTTCAGACATTGTCAGCAGCTAATGCTTACCAGAACCGAAGAATATGAACTTTATGTACAATTGATTAAGAGGCCCCCGAGGAGGGGTCGCTATGAATCGGGGCCGACTCTACAGCACATAACAACAACAACAACAGGTCATACTCGAGGGCTCAAGTCAGTGCAAAGCTGTAGGAAATGGAAGATATAAAACGCAAATTGTAGAGTTTTCACAGAAAATGGAAAGAGGTACCACTTAGCAAATGTACAGACCTTAAAATTTTTACCCTATAAAAACCAAACCCCTCCTTGGAGGGATCAGTCATGGCAGAACACAAGGGCAGTGTATGCACAGGGAGACCACTCGGGGGCAGGAGTGCATGGCAGGGAAAGACACAGGGAAGAGGCAACAATGGGGAGGAAGTGGGAGGGGAGTTGTTACATTGTGGGAAATTGCAATCGATGTCGCGAGGAAAATGTGTATGAACTGCTGTATGGAAAATGAAATTGCTTTGTAAACTTTCACCCAAATCACAATAAAAATTAAAAAAGAAGAGGAAGAAAACCAAAGCCACTGACATCGAATCATTTCTGACGCATAGCAAGCTATAGGACAGAGTAGAGCTGCCCCATAGGGTTTCTAAGGCTGAAATCTTGGATGAAACTGACTGCCTTACCTTTCTCCCGAGCAGCACGCTGATAGGTTCTAATCACGGACGGTTCACAGTGCTGCCAGAGCTCCATAATATATAGTGGTGTTTCTAATTCTGTTTACACAAAGCAAGGGTTGAGACTACACTGTATTTGCAAGTGTAAAAAAAGAGAGTGTTGTTTAAGAGAAGATGTTATTAAGCTAATGTCCTTTTGCAAGAGTTAATAATATATTTGTCCTCTTCAGCTTTAAGTGTACTTCAATTGGATATAAAACATAATAAAAAAAATTTTAGTGCCTCCTTTGTCATTTAGATTAGACTTGAAATGATTATAGATTTAGAAATAAAATAATCAAGATACATAAAAAGTAAAAGAAAATAATTTGATGGCTTTAATGAATTTATCATATTTTGGCTCTGGTGGCGTAGTGCCTAAGGCATTTGACTGCTACACAGAAGACTGGTGGTTCAAATCCACCAGCCACTCCTCAGAAGGAAGGTTGGGAAATCTACTTCTGTAATGATACCTCCTCAGAAACCCAAGGAGGGGTCGCTATGAGTAGGATTTGACTCGACAGCAGTGAGCTTGGTTTTGTTTTACCTTGATAACCCAAGGGCCTTTTTCCTCTACTCTAGGCCCTTGGCTGCTTTCTGGAAAAATATATTATTATTGGCTATAACCCCAAAGTTACTAGAGATGCACTTCGAAGAAAAAAAAAATTGTAATTGAAAATATTTGTTTGGATTTTCAAAACTAGAAGCTGTAGCATGTTTGTTAAACAATGACTTCTATGTGACTAGAGACTTTTAAATGGACCTGTTTTACAGAATATCTCAGTCTGACAAATTTATAATGTCCTCATGAGTAATTTGCATTAAAATGGATATAACTTCATCGTACATAACTAGATATTAAAGCTGCTTTTTATTTAATCAGGTTTATACTAGTATTGTCCTTGAATTTGATATAAAGTCTGAGATTGAATGTAGAGTAGTGTAACAACTCTCTCTTTACTGATTTTGTGCCAATAAGAGAAGTAAATATAAAATATCAAAACTGACACCATAAAGTTTCAATGTATGTGTATCTTGCATCTTAGCTTGAGTATGATTGTCTTAACAAACACGTGTTCTCATTTTAATGTATCCTATAAAAATGTTTGTTAATATATTAAAGTGTGATTATTATGCTTTGGAATAAAATACTTTTCTTCTGTTCTAAGTATTTTTATAATGGAAATTATGATTTCGTTACACTGATTGTTGTTGCCACCAGTTTTCAAAGCACTGTATCATGGGCATTCAGAGTAGTTCAGAAAAAAAATAAGTATTTCAGAGATCTTCTAATCTAAAACACATAATTTAGGTATATATGTGTATGTATGTGTGTACATATGACAGTGAACACATACACTATTTGGCACATTTAAAAAATATAATGAAATAATATTCTAATGAAGGATTATTGATACATTTACTTTTTGGGAAAATATTTAACTTCTATTATTTTAAAAACCAGAGTAGTATATTTAATGAATTTCCCTGTTGATATGACACCCAAATCCCAGGGGACTACTGTGGAACCCACTTTTCAGTTGGAGTAGCATCTGGCAGTGCCTGTCCTGGAGACTCAGGTGTCAGGAGAGTGAATTGGGCAGTTGATTTTTATTTTTGTCGTTAGGTGCTGTTCAGTTGGCTCTGACTCATAGCAACCCTGTGCACAACAGGATGAAACACTGCCCAGACCTGCACCAGCCTCACAATCCTTGCTATGCCTGAGCCCATCATTATAGCCACCATGTCAATCCATCTCATTGAGGGTTTTCCCCTTTTTTTTTGGTGACCCTCCACTTTACCAAGCATGATATCCTTCTCTAGGGAATGGTCCCTTCTCACAACATTACCAAAGTAGGTGAGACAAAATCTGGCCATTCTCGCTTCCAAGGAGCATTCTGGCTGTACTTATTCCCTGACAGATTTGTTAGTTCTTTTGGCAGTCCATAGTACTTTCCATATTCTTCTCCAACACCGCAACTCAAAAGCATCAACTCTTCTTTGGTCTTCCTTATTTGTTGTCCAGCTTTCACATGCATATGAGGCGGTTGAAAATACCATGGCTTGGGTTAGGAGCACCTTAATCTCCAAAGAGACATCTTTGCTCTTCACCACTTGAAAGAGGTCTTATGCAGCATTTTCTTAGTGCAATACAATGTCTGATTTCTTGACTGATGCTTCTGTTGATGTTGATTGTGGAACCAAGAAATATGAAATCTCTGACAACTTCAATATTTTCTCCATTTATCGTGATGCTGCTTATTGGTCCAGTTGTGAGAATTTTCATTTTCTTTATGTTGAGCATATATTGTCCATACTGCAGACTGTAGTCTTTAATCTTCATGAGTAAGTGCTTCAAGTCATCTTCACTTTCAGCAACCAAGGTTGTGTCATCTGGTTTGCGTATTGCAGGTTGTTAATGAGTCTTCCTCTAATCCTAATGCTGTTTTCTTCTTCTCAGATTATTTGCTCAGTATACAGATTGAATGAGTATGTCCAAAGGATACAGACCCAACACACTCCCTTCCTTATTTTAAACCATGCAGTATCCCCTCATTCAGTTTGAATGACACCCTCCTGGTCTACATACTGGCTCTTCATGGGCACAACGAAGTATTCTGGAATTCCCATTCTTCTCAATGTTATCCATAATTCCCACCAATACTACGTTTCCACCAATAATTGGCTAAACAATTATTCTTCAAAGAAGCCTCTCCTGACCCCTAGGTTGGGTTATGCATTTATTCTCTTTGGGACCTTGTGCAGATCTCTGATAGCACCTGTAATACTGCAGAGTAAACCTTTATTTGCTTCTTTGTCTTCTCCATAGACTCAGTTTTTTGCAGGTACAACTGTGTCATATTCACATCTTCCTCTTTCGTAATTCAAAGATTCATGTACTTCTTCTTTCTTTGAAGGACTACCCATTCCACACATGTTCAATTGCCTTGAAATGCAAGCTTTTTCCTTCTCTGTCGCTAGTTGTTGTTGTTGTTGTTATGTGCCGTCGAGTCGGCCCCGACTCATAGCGACCCCTCCTTGGGTTTCTGAGGCAGTATCACTACGGAAGTAGGATTGCCCAACCTTCCTTCCAAGGAGTCAGTAAATGCATGTGGAAAGCTAATGTTATTTCTCCTAGAGTGGGGCATGAAAAAGAGATGTTAAACTAACTCAGCTTCTTCATTAATAATTCTTTCTGTTGCTGTGATAAGAGCTAATGACTTCTTCATAAAGAGAAGAAATCCATCATTTGGAGAGGAGATATCAGAAAAGTTCAGGATCCCTGACCCCAGTTCATTTAGGACAGTTACTGCTGAACTCTCCCTTACTCCCCTTCTTCTGCACAAAGATGTTAGAAGACAAACCTGCTGTGATAAGTGAACTCTAATGCTTAAGATTGAAATAGTACCTAAATTCTGAAGTAGCATACAACTAGACTGAGAAGCGCTTCTCAAGAATATTATTTAAAAAGTAAATAATTTCAACCAAAAATTACTCAGCTTCCCTGAACAGCACATACTTGGAAGTGTGTTACACTTACAGCCACTGCCAAGTTCAGCACATGTAATATGAATCATATGCTGCCTACCTCCATAGGTGACTGAGCATTTTTCCCAAGAGCAGATAATATTCAGGCAAAGTCATGGACTTATGGTATGGCCTGTCATGAAAACAGGAGGACTAATTAGACTCTTTGATGCAGGATAGGCACAAAATAAATATGCCATAAAGAAGTTCACAGAGAAGCCTAAGTGGTATGAGATAGAAAGACTATGAGAATAAGATTGTGAGGCCACACGAGAGACATCCTCAGAGCCACAGATTTCTACTGATGATTGGATGCTGCACAGAAGGCAGAGTCATTGGCTCTGAGAGCAGACTTTTCACAGACATCTCTTCCTGGTATATGTTTCTCTTCCTGTCTGTGGCAGCTTGACCTGAAGGCAGCAGCTATAGCAGCTTTAAACAGGAGAATCACAGAATTTTTAGGGTTTGCAAGACACTAGAATAGCTGAGCCTAAGTATGAAATAAATGCTTTGGTGCTTCAGATAACACCCTGCTCACTCCAATTATTGGAGGTAACCTTAGTGAATCTCTGTTCCTTGAAACAAAAGGAGATAACTCAGAAAACATGCCCCCCCCCCCAAAAAAAAAAAAAAATCCCAAACCCACTGCCGTTGGGTCAATTCTGACTCATGGTGACCCCCATTGGGTTTCTGAGGCAGTAAATCTTTGCAGAAATAGATATTGCCCTGTTTCCTTCTGCAGAGTGGCTGGTGGGTTTGAACCACCAACCTTCTGGTTAGCAGTCAAATGCCTTAGGCATAGTCAAAATAAAAAGACAAGATAAAAACTTCTACAACTCTTCAAAAATGAGCATCCTACTTGAATACACCAATTTGGTCTTAAACTAGCAAAAGGTTATCAGTGGAGATAGAAAGCCTCTTAATCCTTATCAATCATTGCTAGTCCTGCTCAGACTCTAAACAACAATGTCAAAGAAGAAAGTAATGGGTAAAAGGTTACTTTTTAGCATGTCCAAGATATTCATATTAAAGCGGGAGGAAGCAGAGATACAAATATATAATCTCTTATGCAAATCATTGTGTTAGAAAGGTGCGTTTTTTAGTCTTTGCTAATCCCATGTCATCCTTCCTATAAAGTAAAGACAGACCCACTACCACCACCAGTTACCATCAAACCTATTCTGATTTATGGCAACCCCATGTGGGTCAGAGTAGAACTGCACTACATAGTGTTTTCAATAACTGTCATCTTACAGAAGTAGATCACCACAGTTTTCTTCCAAAGAGCCTCTCAAAAGAACCAGAACCAAACTCACTGCATTGAGTAGGATCCAACTCATAGGGACCCCTCCCTGGGTTTCCAAGGCAGTATTACTACAGAAGTAGATTGCCCCATCTTCCTTCCAAGGAGTGGCTGGTGGGTTTGAACCGCCAGCCTTCTGGTTATTAGTCAAATGCCTTAGGCACTATGCTACCAGAGCTCCCAAGGAGCCTCTAGGTGGACTCAAATTGTCAACATTTTGGTTAGCAGGAGAGTGGGCATCTAAACTAGCCCAGAGGGAAACCATCCTCCCATTATTTAAAGGATATAGTTAAGGATCTGCTCTCTCTTACTGAGGTTCTTATCATGGGTTATATCAAAAACCAAACCAAACTCACTGCCATCAAATCAGATCCGACTCATAGCCACCCTTCCTTGGGTTTCTGAGGCTGTATCTCTACAAAAGTATATTGCCCAATCTTCATTCCCAGGAGTGGCTGGTGGGTTTGAACTGTCAGCCTCTTGGTTAGCAGTCAAATGCCTTAGGCACTATGCCACCAGACTTCCTATATGTTATATAGAACAAATAAATTAATATATTTAAATCTTCAAAGAATATTCATAAAGTCTAGCAGCCAAAATGTGCCCTGTTGGGGAATGTAAGCATTGAGGTGAATTTCATCCCCTTGCCAGGGAACTGCCAAAAGAAAGAGTTCCCTCTAATTGAGCCAGGGAGCTCAGCACTAAGGCTCCCATAGTAGATGCAGATAATGGTAATCCAGCAACTCTTATTGCCAAAAATCATTACCTTTAATACCTCCAGGAATAAGGCAATTAAAATCTTGAATGTAGAGAGGATGGAGCTTTAAAATAACTGCTTCTTGCAAGCCAATAATGCAGTAATTTATATATATTTTTAAGTCAATATGTCTTTCAGCAAAATAATTTTCTAAGAGATAATTTTCAGTAATGGCAAGAGTTTGTTCCAGGCAATATAAATGCCCAAAATGTATAAAATAAAATATCCACTGGAATTGCTATTTTAAGGTGATTCATTCATTCTGCATCACAGGAATAAAAATTATTCAGCCTCATTTCTACAAATATAAGAGATTCTAGTTTTTCTGTGCCAAAAACAAAGAACTTGTTAATGAAACAATGATAAGGGTTCCCAACAGCTCAAGGAAGAAAAGGAGAGGGTGTTTGGTGGACACATGACTTGGCATCAGCCATGAGAGAATTAGAAATGATATCACTTATAGGGATACGATAAAGGCAGTAAATCTTTGCAGAAATAGATATTGATAATATGATAAATGTAGGGAGAACAAGTTACCAGTTAGGACACTCAGTGTCACAACAGGTCCTATCCTGGAAAGAATGTTCTCTTTCTGAAGGGCCCAGCAAAATTAACCAACATGAGGAGTGTGGAGAGAGAAGACATGAAATGTGAGGTGGGGGAAACAGAGTTTCTTTCCTATGGGAATAGCTAAGGATAGATTTGAGGTGTGAGAATCCCTGAATTAGACCAAAGGAATAAAGAGGTAGACAAACATCTGTTCCCAATCTCCCCTTACTGATGCACAATATGGAATTAACATCGCACACTAGGCTCTTTAAAAAAGAAAAGGTTCTTCGGTCAGGACAATCTCCCCTCTGCTGTGCCCTTAAACCCGTCTTTCCGGCCCTTGGCCTCTCAGTCTGGCCTCTGCCTCTGTGGGCCAGGTAAGTCTGCCTCTTTGTTTCATGCCTCTTGGTTCCACTGCCGCTATCTCTCAGCTGGGAGTATCTCTCTCAGCCAGCAGTCAAATTCCTTCTGCCCCTAGGAGAGCTCATTTGGAGCCTGGCAGAGTAGCAACACCAACCAATCCCAATATTAGAGTTCTACACATCTGAGAGAGAATGAATTTTCCCAGAAGATTACTTCATGAGGCTCCAATAGAAATACCCCAGGTGGATGACTTTAACAATCAGGAGTTTAAATTGCATGCTCCCACCCAGTAATCCAGTGGGAGTTACAAAGACTATGGCTAGGAAAACCCATACCATGTAATGTACTACAGCACAGGTGCTATTACTACTAGCCCCTAAATTATGATCACCAAAAATTTCTCTAGACACTGCCAAGTGTCCCTTGGAGGGCAAAATTACCCCAGTTAAAAACCATGGATGTAAAATAATCCTTCAGTGGCTTCATTAGAACAGACATAATTCTCCTTATATATGAAGTTCTGATGTCATAATTGGGACATAAGGAGTATTAAGAAATCTTACCACTGATGGTATTGAAGGAAGTTCAAGTTGCATTGAAGATATTAGTGAATAAAAAGTCTCCAGGATTTGATAGAATACCAATTGAGATATTCCAACAACAAATGCAATGCTGGAAGTGCTCACTCATCTTTGCCAAAAAATTTGGAAGATAGCTACCTGGAAGAAACTGGAAGAGATGCCCATTCCAAAGAAAAGTGATCCAGCAGAACACAGACATCTTTGCATATATCATTAATATTACATGCAACTAAAGTTTTGTTGAAGGGAACTCAGAAACGTTTGCAGCAATACATTGACAGGGATCTGCCAGAAATTCAAGCTAGATTCAGAAAAGGACATGGAATGAGGGATGCCACTGTTAATATCAAATGGATCTTGGCTAAAAGCAGAGAATACCAGAAAGAGGTTTAGCTGTGTTTTATTGACAGTGTAAAAGCATTTAAGTGTGCAAATCATAAAAAATTATGGATAACTTTGGGAAGAACAGCAAATCCAAAACACTTAATTGTGTTCATGAGGAATTGTGCACAAAGACCAAGAGACAGTCATTAGAAGGGAAAGGCAGATACTTCGTGGTTTAAAATCAGGAAAGTTGTGCATCAGGGTTGTATCTTTTCACCATACTTATTCAACCTTTATGCTGAACAACTATAATTTGAGAAGCTGGACAATATGAAGAAGAACCTGGCATGAAGATTGGTGGAAGACTCATTAACAACCTGCAGTACGCAGATGACACAACTGTGCTTGTGAAAATGAAGAGGACTTGAGGTACTTATTGATGAAGATCAAAACAAAGGTCTCAGTATGGATTGCACCTCATCATAAAGAAAACAAAATTCCTCAAAACAGGATCAATAAGAAACATCAGGATAAATGGAGAAAAGATTGAAGTTGTCAGGGATTTCATTTTACTTGGGCCCACAATCATCACCCATGCAAGCAGCAGTCAAGAAATCAAATGTATTACATTGGTCACATCTGCCACAAAAGACCTCCTTAAAGTATTAAAAAGCAAAGATGTCACTTTGAGAACTAATGTTCACCTTGCCCCAAGCCATGGTGTTTTCAATCACCTCAAAGGAATAAGGAAGATAGAAGAAGAATTGATGTATTTGAATTATGATGTTGGCAAAGAATATTAAATGCACCATCACTGAATGATCAGGCATATTTAGGCAGGGGGTAGTGTGTCCATGACCATGTATAGTGTTAGCAGACAAAAAAAAAAAGTTCTAAAAAAAGAAAAAGAAGTTAGGGAAAGTAGGAATGCACAGGCAAGAAGGCTGCTAGGAAAGGGTAACCAAAGGAAGAAAGTGAGAGGAGAGCTGTTACATTGTGAGGATTGTAATCAGTGTCATAAAACAAAATGTGTACAAACTGTTGAATGTAAAATGAATCTGCTTTGTAAAATTTCACCCAAATCACAATAAAATATTTAATAAATAAATAAATAAAATCAAACCGAGATTTATTGAAAGTCCAGAGATAGTCCAGACTGAGAAGATGTTCAGAAATCACAAGGTGAAAGTAGCTGCTCCAAAGAGCAACAAAAAATTAAGTATTCTCATACTGTTAAAGCAGGAACTACAGCTTAAAACTATAGCAAAAGTTGTAAACAAAGAAGAATCAAGCAGTTGGAAAATTTGGCTTTGGTGACAGAAATACTGCTGGATATTGCATGATAGAATTTTGCAAGACCAATGATTTTTTTCAACAAGATAAATGGTGGCTATATACATGGACTTCACCAGATGGAATGTACAAGAATCAGATTGACTACATTTTTGGTAAGAGGCAATAGAAAAGCTCAATGTCTTCAGCCAAAACCAGGCCAGCAGCTGATTGTGGAACAGACCATCAACTGCTCATATGCAAGTTCAACTTGAAGTTAAAGACAATTAAAAACCAGTCCATGAGAGCCAAAATATGACCTTGAATATATCCTTCCTGAATTTAGAGACCATCTAAAGAATAGATTCAAAGCATTGAGCACCAATGACCAAAAACCAGAATTATGGATGACATCAAGAACATCATCCATGAAGAAAGCAAGAGGTCATTAAAAATACGAGGGAAAAAGAAAAGACCAAAATGGATGACAGAAGAGATTCTGAAGCTTGCCCTTGAGTGGACAGTAGTCAAAGCAAATGGAAGAATTGACAAGATAAAAGAGCTGAACAGAAGATTTCAAAGATCAGCTTGAGCAGACAAAGCCAATTAATATAATGAAATGTGCAAAGACTTGGAGTTAGAAAACCAAAAGGGAAGAACACGCTCAGCATTTCTCAAACTGAAAGAACTGAGGAAAAAAATGAAGCCTTGAGTTGCAATATTGAAAGATTCTATGGGCAAAATATTGAATGATGAAGGAAGCATCAAAAGAAGATGAAAGGAATACAGTGAGTCACTGTACCAAAAAGAAATGGTAGACCTTCTTCCATTTCAGGAGGTGGCATATGATCAAGAACCAATGGTATTGAAGGAAGAAGTCAAAGCTGCACTGAAGCAATTGGTGAAGAACAAGGCTCCAGGAATTGATGGACTACCCATTGAGATGTTTCAACAAACAGATGCCCCACTGGAGGGCACTCAGTTATGCCAAGAGATTTGGAAGACAGCCACCTGGCCAACTGACTGGAAGAGATCTATATGTGTACCCATTCCAAAGAAAGGTGATCCCAAAGAATGTGGAAATTATCAAACAATATCATTAATTTGCATGCAAGTAAATTCTTACTGAAAATAATTAAAAAATGGTTGCAGCAATTTATTGACAGAGAACATCCAGAGGTGCACGCTGGATTTGGAAGAGGACATGGAACAAGGGATCAGATGGATCTTGGCTCAAAGCAAAGAATTCCATAACAATGTTTACTTGTGTTTTATTGACAATGCAAAAGCATTTCATTGTGTGGATCATAACAGATCGTGGATAACATTGAGAAGAATGGGAATTCAAGAAGACTTAATTGTGCTCATGAGTACACATAGACCAAGAGGCTGCCATTCGAACAGAACAAGGGGACCCTGCATGGCTTAGAGTCAAAAAGGGAGTAAGTCAGGGTTGTGTCCTTTCGCCATACTTTATATGCTGAGCAAATAATCCGAGAAGCTGGACTATATGAAGAAGAACGTGGCATCAAGATTGGAAGAAGAATCATTAACAATCTGCTATATGATGACGACACAACTTGGCTTGCTGAAAATGAGGATGACTTGAAGCACCTACTGATGAAGATTCAAGACTACAGTCTGCAGTATGGATTATATCTCAATATAAAGAAAACAAAAATGCTCACAGCTGGATCTATAAGCAGCATCATGATAAATGGAGAAAAGATTGAGGTTGTCAAAGACTTCATATTGTTTGGTTCTACAATCAACATCAATGAAAGCAGCAGTCAGGACATCAGATGATGTATAGCACTGGCCACATCAGCTATAAAAGACTTCTTTCAAGGGTTGAAGAGCAAAAATGTCTCCTTGAGGATTAGGATGCGCCTGACACAAACCATGGTATTTTCAAATGCCTCATATGCATGTAAGAGCTGGACAATGAACAAGGAAAACTGAAGAATTGATGCTTTTGAGTAGTGGTGCTGGAGAAGAATGCTGACAGTACCATGGACTGCTAAAAGAACTAACAGATCTGTCCTGGAGGAAGTGCATCCAGAATGCTCCTTGGAAGAGAGAATGGCCAGACTTTCTCCCACATTCTTTGGTCATGTTATCAGAAGGGACCATTCCCTGGAGAAGGATATCATGCTTGGTAAGGTAGAGGGTCGACAAAAGAGGGTAAGGCCGTCTTTGGAGATGGATTGACACAGTGGCTGCGGCGGTGGGCTCAAGTATAGCAGTGATCCCAGAGCAGGCATGGGACCAGTGGGTGTTTTGTTCTGCTCTACATAGGGTCGTTATGAGTTGAAGATGACTTGATGGCACCTAACAACAACAGCTTAAAATACTACAATTGGCTGAAAAGCATTTAGGGAAGTTGGAGGCAGTGTATCCTGCGATGGGGACTTAGCAGGGCTTGGTGAGTAACATTTATGTGAGACTGCATGATTGATTAAGGGTATATAATTAAGGGTATATAATTAAGCAGACAGGATGCTTACAAGCAATCATATGATACACTTTTCTGGGAATGTGCTATCAGAACTTCTCCCTTTTCATGGGGGTTTACTGTAAAGGAGATTTTTCAATAATGCTGTGTGTAAAGACCCTCTGAAAACAGGCTATCACATCCTGCTTCTGTTTGACCACAGAGGAAAGACACTATGGGAACAGGCTGTGAACATCCTGCATCACAAAGAGAAACGTTTCCTTTAGGGTATATAGATAAGCACAGGAGAGAAAAATCGCTGTTCGAAAAGGCAACTTTAAAATTTAACATGGATTCCAGATTTATGTCAAGATATAAGATGAAGTTAAGCCTCCACTATCAGGCTGTTCTATTTATACACACCAAGTGCCTCACATTCTAGGCTTTCTTAATTCTTGCCTATTGATCAAGAGTTTCCAAGAAATTCTTTGTTCACAGGGTGGTGTGCTTTCTCCTGCATGGACTTCTTATTGCAATTATCTTTTCACATGGTTCGTTGTTTTTGGTGCAAGTTTTTTTTTTTTTTTTAAATTTTATTTTGATTTGGGTGAAGATTTACAGAGTAAATCCACTTTTCATACAGCAGTTCACATATAC
>NW_006921865.1:1257735-1291058 GCF_000298275.1 Orycteropus afer afer | reverse complement strand
TGTGTTAATTGGTTTCCCTTTTCTTTGTTGAAGAGGGTCTGTGCAATCCTTCTGCCTAGTCCGCCATCTTGCCGGCCCCCGATCTTTATATCTTTATATATATTATTTATATCAGAAGGAAGTTTGGGGCAATCTACTTCCGTAGTGATACTGCCTCAGAAACCCAAGGAGGGGTCACTCTGAGTCGGGTCTGACTCCACGGCACAAAACAACAACATTATATAACTTCAGATTATATCATTCTAAAACTGTCAGATCACAGAGAATCATAGCTCAGCCAAGCTGACACATAATCTCAACCATCATAGTCAGCATTACTCTTGCCTAGCATTAGTATAGTGCCTAAGGCATTTGACTGCTAACCTGAAGGCTGGCGGTTCAAGTCCACCAGTCACTCCTCAGAAGGAAGATGGGGCAATCTACTTCTGTAGTGATACCGCCTTGGAAACCCAAGGAGGGGTCGGTTGGTTTTAGCATCTTGGCATTAGTCACTGCCAGAAGTATATTGTTAATGTGCAAAATAGTTGGATAGATTTTTTACTATTATTTTAAATGTAAAATGTTGGATAATTTTGATAAGTGAGAAGTAAGTATATTAAATTCTGCCATCTAGGATGAGTATTAACCATTAGTATTTTGATAAGCATTCAGGTTGCATATTAAAATAAATATATATAATTTATTCTGCATTTTAAAAATCTATTATTTTTTAAAATTTCTCTTTCACTTCTAAAGTATAATTTCATGAGCTACAGAATTGTAGGTTAATGAATATTTTCTCTCAACACTTCTAATATTGCACTCTACTCCTTTTTGTTGCATGGCTTCTGATGAGAAATTGAATATAATTCATGTCCCTTTTCCTCTATAAGGAAAATTTTTTTCCCCCTCCTTTGTCTTATTTCAAGATTTTCTCTTCTACCCCTTTCTATCTTTCTTCTCCTGGTCTTCCCATTACCTATATGTTATATATTGTTTAATTATCATAAAGTCCTTGATTATTCTGTTTTTTAGGTTTGCTTTTATTCTTTTTTCTCTTTGGTTTTCAATATGGGAAATTTCTGTTGGAATATGTTCAACCTCACTGATTCTTTATTTGTGCCCAGTCTACTGATAAGCCCATCAAAGGCTTTCTTGAAGTCCCTCTCTCTTAGGTATCTAGTGTTTCTATAACAGAAATACCACAAGTGGATGGCTTTAATTAACTCTCACAGTTTGGGAGGCTAGAAGTCTCAATTCAGGGCACCAGTTATAAGGAAAGGCTTTCTCTCTCTGTTGGCTCACAGTTTAGGAGGAAGGTACTTGTTTCCTTTTAGTGTCTGTGGGCCCAACATTCATAGGAGATCTACATGTGTCTTGGCATTAATCATACCCTGGGTCTCACTGGTTCACAGCATAGGGACCCTGCGTCCAAAGGACTTTCCATTTCTGGTTTTTCTTTCTTGGCGGTACTGAGGTTCCTCTGTCTCCGTGTGCTTTTCTCTTCTTTTATCTTGTGTAAGATAAAATGTGATGCAGGCCACGCCCCAGGGAAACTTCTCTTACACTGGATCAGAGCTGTGACTTCATTAAAGGTATTGTATCCCAACCTAAAGGAGCTCTGGTGGCATTTTTCCCAAGGCTTTTCACTGCTAACCAGTAGGTTGGTGGTTCAAACCCACCAGCTGATCCATGGAAGGACGATGGGGCACTTTACTTCCATAAAGATGTACCACCTCAGAAAGCCAAAGGGGGTTGCAATGAGTTGGAATCGACTCAGTGGCAGCGAGTTTGGTTTTGGTTTGGTATCCCACCGTCATTCCCTTACATTGGATCAGACCTGTGACCTGAATATAGTTGCCTCACACACCAATCCTCTTACACCATATTACATCATGGGGGATGATTATATCATTATATAACTGTCAAATTACATCATTACACAACTGCAAATGAGAATCATGGTACATAGTTGACAGATATTTCAGGGAGACATAATTCAATCCTCCTTTCTTGTTTTAAGCATCCTGTCTCATCTTTAAAAAATATTCAGAGCTCTGAGTGGCCCATTATATAGTACTCCTTTCATGCACAAATTTTGACCAAATGAAAAGTAAAATAAAAGCATGTAGATGGAAGTCAGCATATCACCTTGATATAGATACAAGCTAATCTGAAGGATATAGGTCAGTGTTCAATGTGTAGGCCAATTCCAGAATTAGGCCAACCTACACAATTGCTCATGGGAAAAACTATACTGGGACACTTTTTCCTGGAGTAGAACAACTGCCTCTGGTGGAGCAGCATCTTACATGGTGGTGACATCTAGCAAACTCCAAAGTGAAAGAAAATGAAGTTAGGTCAGCAAAAATTACTGGTTTTTTTTTTTTTTTGGCTTATACAGAAAATGAATGGTGTTCTGGTTACCTAATGCTGCTCTGACAGGAATATACCACACATGGGATGGCTTCAACAAACAGGAGTTTATTCTCTTACAGTTTGGGAGGCTAGATGTCCGAGTTCAAAGTGCCAGGCTCTAGAGACTGGATGAAAGCCCCTCGACCTCTTGCTTCCAGCCCACTGAAGCTGGAGGCTTTTCTTCACTAAGCTGCTGGCTGCTGAGGCTGACAAACCCAAGATTGACAAGCAACAAGGCACAGTCCCGATATTACCAAACCACACAGCAGGCCATTATTAATTCAAGTCCATTAAAGTCCCAAGATTGGCAGAGTCTGGCAGGCTGCTGAACAACGACACAGCTACATGCAGGGTTCGAAGGTGCCATAAGCTAGAGTCCATTCCCAAAGCTGTTTCTTATATATGGGAAGCAGACCACATACCCAAAGCAGCTACCCACTTGCTGCAGTAGATTCCATCATGGAGTTTATTACCAATCCACCATGGGGAATAACTACATTCAGCTGCCCGGCCACTCACCCAGGCCTAGCCAAGTTGACACACAAACTGAACTACCACAGATGGATATTAGAGAATGACTGTGGATTACTGTAAATTTAATCAGAAGCTAGAAGTCCTTGGGTGGTGGTGGTAAAAATGGTTCTATGCTGGACTACTAACTGAAATGTTGGTGGCTCAAACCTACTCAGAGGCTTTTCAGAAGTAAGGCCTGGTGATCTGCTTCCCAAAGGTCACAGCTTCGAAAACCCTATGGAGCAGTTCCATTTTGCGTACTCGGGGCACCATGAGTTAGAAGTGACTCAGCAGCAACTAACAACAATTTTAAGGCAGCAGCTCCAACTAAAACTGCTTTACTATGTGAAGAATCTTTACTAGTGTTAATTTGTATTTTATTCTCCAGACCTATTGGAGATAAAAAGGATCTTTAAAATAGTTATTGAGTTAAAGAACCTTGGAGGCTTCGACCTGGGGTTGGGGGGCTGTTTAACATTCTTATCTCCTCTGTCTTTGTTGGAATGCACATACACATTTCTGCTGGCATAGCTGTTTTGATTTGTCCATTTGCTAAGAAGTTTTAGTTCAGACATTAAACAAACTTTGTTGAATAGATAAGTTTAAAGATTTAGGCTTTGTACATTTTGCTCTATATGATCTGATGATATGTCAAAACATAAAGAGAGTGTTTGTTTGTTTTGCCCCCTTTTTCCTTTTTACAGTTTTTTCTCTCTCTGCCCTTTGCTTTTCTATAAAAACTCTCAGCTTGTTTTTATTCAGGGAAATACCTCTTAGTTTTTGCTAGAAGATGTGTTTCCATCCACATATCTTTTTAGAATCAAATAACTTATAAAATTTACCTTGTTAGAATTAAAAAAACAAAATAAAACAAAAGCAACAGCAACAAAAAAAACTGGGATAAATCATCACTCCCTAATACCTGTTATGTTGCTATTAATATTGAACATATTTTCCCCTTTATAACAGTTTGTAAGAACCACCAAAATAGTTTACTGTTACCTAACAAGACATAGTACACCTTCATAATTTTGCATTCTAAACCAAACCCAGTGCTATGGAGTTGATTCCAACTCATATCAACCCTATAAGACAGAGTAGAATTGCCTCTACATGGTTTCCAAGGCTCTAATTCTTTATGGAAGCAGACTGCCACATCTTTTTCCTATGGAGCGGCTGGTAAGTTCAAATCTCTGAACTTTCAGTTAGCAGTTGAATGCTTTAACCACTGTTCCACTAGAGGCGTAAGTCAAATCTGTTTTCATGCTCTCTTCCACAAGTTCAGGAGAGATTTTTAAGCATCTAAACATCCCACAGAACATCACACTGGTCTACCATATTGATTACATTATGCTGACAGGACCTGAAGAAAAGGAAGTAGCAGGTTCAGTAGATATCTTAGCAACATGCCTTAGTAAGATGAGACAGTGGTAGAGGTAAATCCCATCCCAGAACCAAGCAACATGCTATTAGGAATTCAGTCCAGAAAACAAATAATTTCACGTGTTCAACAAAAATTTAATATACGGAATAGTTAAAATAGATGTTTAAGAACAGCAAAACTAAAATATGAGCATCAAATTAACACAAAGGTAGACACTTTAGGAAGCAATGGTCTCCCCTAGTGCTAGAAAACAAAAGGAAGAAGTTGTTACAAGCAATTAGAAGCTTGGTAAAAAAGCCTTATAGACTCAGATTTCCGGGGAGGGTGTGTACCAAGCTGGTGCTGATCTTCAGGAATCTAGAGGACAGGCCCCAGAGTAAAATCTGGGACTCAGAACTTCAAAGGAAGGCTATTTCTCAGCTGTTGCTAAGACCTCTGAGGGACTGTGATGAAACCTGCTCTAAGAGTCCTAAAAAAAACTTGGAGACCAAAACCAGCTACTCATGCCAGTTGGAAATTTGTTGCTGTGGTGACAACGATATGAATACCAAGCAAACAGGAAACAGCAAATCCTTTTTGTCTCCTAGTCTCCCTAGCTCCTCTTAGGGCAGAATTTACCAAAATGCCTGGTAAATGAGAAATGAGATTACAGAGTTATGGATCAGTGCCTGATACATAATTGGGACTCAATAAACATTTGTTGCATGAATAAATGGATCGTGTTTACTAGGACATCTTCATGAAGTGTGGAAATATAACTTACAATTTGTTTTAAATTACTATGTAATTTTCACGAACACTTTATGTAATAATTAAGGAAGCAGGCATACTAATATTTGCAGACATTAAACATTTGTTAACATCAATTTTGCAGAAAGCCTAAGGCATTTGATTACTAACCAGAAGGTTGGTGATTCAAACCCACCAGCCACTCCTCTGGAGGACCACTGGACAATCTACTTCCGTAGAGCTACTGCCTCGGAAACCCAAGGAGTGGTCTCCAGGAGTCCCAATAGACTGGACAGCAGCAATTTTTTCTATTTAGGAAAAAAAAAAAAAAAGCTTATCTTTTCCAATTCTCAAACCAAAACTGTCTGTGTCCTCTAGTGTCTCCTAAGCTTCCCAAATGCTTGATTGAAAATAAGACTTGACAGGGTAGAAACCACAAACTTAAAATGAAAACTTATGAGCCAAGAAATTAAAATAAAATAA
Organism: Orycteropus afer afer; assembly: GCF_000298275.1. Taxonomy (NCBI): domain Eukaryota; kingdom Metazoa; phylum Chordata; class Mammalia; order Tubulidentata; family Orycteropodidae; genus Orycteropus; species Orycteropus afer. The sequence continues at coordinate 1,285,552 of NW_006921865.1, read as the reverse complement.
ACAAAAAAGTAGGCTGCAAGTGAATGAGTCCCACAAATATTGAGATTGAAAGCTGCCCAAGATTGAAGCTCCCCAGTCTGCACCCACCGCCAAAGGGCCCAGAAAGTGAGTTCCAAATCTCAGCATCAGGCCCCGCACAGACTGCAGTTGCCCAGGAAGCCCTGCAGTAGGTGCTAAAGTGCTGCGGCGCCCACGTGAGGCCCTGCCCCGCCGCGCTAAGGCCCTGCAGTTCCAATGCTATTGCCACAGAAACCCAGAAAGCAACATGGCTGCCGCCGGCGAGGGAGAAAGGCATGTGACGCTGCCGGCGGCAGCGGTCACCGAGACAGCTCCACTTTCGGCACAGCCAGCTGCTCCCATACAACGGAAGCCTAAAAAGGGTCTGGTCTATCCACACCCCCCGAGAAGATCCCGCCTGTCTCGGTCCGTTCTGCGCTGGCTCCAGGGCTTGGATCTCAGCTTCTTTCCCAGGAATATTAACAGGTGCTCCAGCGAGCTGGGCCCAGTCTCCTCAGGCTGGCACATCCAGCCTGACTCGCCGAGAGATACGTGGCTGCCTCGGGTCTGCAGCCCCATCCGCCGCAGCGCTAGGCGCCAGTGTCTCGGATTGCGTCCCCGGGCCTGGTTTATGTTTCAGATCACTCCTACACAGATGCGGAGGAGCTCTGGTAGCGTAGTGCCTAAGGCACTTGACTGCTACCCAGAAAGCTGGCGGTTCAAACCCACCAGCCACTCCTAGGAAGGAAAGTTGGGCAATCTACTTCCTTAGTGATTCGGCCTCGGTAACCCAAGGAGGGGTCGCTATGAGTCCGGTCCGACTCCACTGCACATAACAACACAGACGCGGAGACGCAAATACACTTTCCCCCTCTGGGGAGTGGTGCTGAAAAAGCAGATATGATGAAGTATTTCATCCATCCATCCATCCGTTCATTCATTCACTCAATCAGCCAATGTTATTTATTGTACACTTAATACCGAAGGCTTTGGTGACTGCAAAAGGATTAAAATAGTCAAGGCTCTTTCTTCAGGAATACCGGACATTAATACTTGGGGGAACCAGTCTACCCTTCATTGGAGATGGCATCTAGTTTGAGGGTTATTAGGAATTTTTAAAAACTCGCTTAACTGTAGCCACCCCGAACTTAACTGGCAGTTCATATTTGCTCTGAGAATGCAAACTAAATTCTATAAAAATTAGGACGACGAATTTTTTCAGGCAAGGATGCTGGTTTACTAATTTCAGTACAAAGATGCTTCTGAAATTTTAACGTGCATATGAATCACCTGGGAATCTTGCAGATTCGGTACAAATTAATAGTTTTGGTTCATGAAAAGAACACCAAAGCCTTGGGTATGCGTATAATCTTAAAAAAAAAAAAAAAAGAAGGTGGGAGGAGGGAGAGAGAGACGGAGAGAGAACGAAAGAAAGGAGCCCTTGACATCCAGCTGCTTAAGACTCATGGTGACCCCACATACTAGAGTAGAACTGCTCCACAGGGTTTTCTGGGCTGTAATCTTTAGTGAAGCAGAGGGCCATGCCTTTTCTTTTGTGACCTGAGTTTGAACCAAAAACCAAAATGCTATTCTGTAACAGGGATCCACACCAGAGCAAAGAGCCAGCAAAACTCTAATTTTCTAATTTATTTCCTGCCAGTATGGAATATTAGTGTTAATTAACTATAAAACAACACAAACTTTATAATAAACTACATTGATTTTATTTTTTTATTGCTCTGGAGCAGGGACTTTTCAAATGGCTTCCTGATTGCAGAAATATTCAGTATATATTTCCCTTGGGACCTTAAATTATCATCCTTTGAAAATGGAACCTCTTTAAAAGTCAAGTTGGATAACTGGGCACAGTTGGAGAAGGTACTTTAGCAATCATTTACACATTTACCTGTTAAGGAATTTATGTGGGTTAAAATTTATTTTTAAAAGTGCACTCCTGATGTCTTGGATATCTATATTTATGTACGTGTGACGATGTGCTGGAATGAAATGCTACTAGTGCGTTGGCAGTGTGTCCCCATGTATTACAAAGTAGGTTATTAAATTTCAAGTGCTTATGCCATGACACCCCCATGAAACAAAGCACTCATTTCAAATTAAGATGGAGTATAAAGGTCAGCTTTCTTGCTGAATAATAATATCATTTAATAATAAAAACATTAAACATAAGAAAATTATTTAAACATAAATAAAAAAGGCATAAAAGTGAATTTGTGAGCAACTGGATATTTTTATAGAACTTTTTATGATGAAATTTTTTTTCTACTATTAAAGTTCCTGGCAAGAAAAAAATTCAAATTACCTAATGAACTAATCCATGGAACTATTCATTGCAAATTTGGAGTACCTGAAATACTGATAGAAGAGGTTTACACTTTGTTAACACACCGAGAGTAAGTTATTTGGAATTTTCTAGTAATATAATTTAACATGAATCATTTAATAATGTAAATCTCGTTATTACTATGTCTTGTAAGTAGTATTTAATTTTATGTTGTATTTCCAGAGTTAAAAGTATCCAGGATGACCTTGTGAATTTCACCGACTATAGTTACCAGATGCATTTACCGCTGGTTCCCAGATCTACAGCTTCAAAGTCTATTAAAGATAACATTCGGCTCTCAGAATTACTAAGCAATCCCAACATGCTCAGCAATGAGCTTAAAGTAGAGTTCCTCTTCCTTTTACAAATGTTGCAAAGAAAATTAAGCAGAAAATTGAATCCAAGTAAGTATTTCTTGGAAGCAGTCAACTGTTTTTTTCTAAGTTTAATAAGAGTATTCTTGAGACCAAATAAAAGAAAACCCTGCCACTGTCCTATTACTGTTTTCTTCTGCCATTGGTTCAAACTGCCAACCTTTTATTTAGCAGCTGAGGGTTTTAACCACTGTGCCACCAGGGATCTATATGACTAACAACAAGATGTCAAACAAGCAAACAAGGGACAGTGGTAAGTGCAGTTTATTATAACTCAAATATGTCATAAGTCAGGGAGTGACTGTACTAAGGTAAGGATTAACACTGATCATACTCTGTAAAGCATCTAGAGTGAAATAGGAAAGAGGAAATACCTTTTTTTATGCTATCAGTAGAATGGTTGCTTATTACCACATAAGTAGTTTAAGTTATAATTCGTTCCCTATCAGGAAAGTATAGGTCAATATAGTGTACAGACACTTTTTAGAAAAATATTAGCCAATTTTTTCATGCAAAATTTTGTGGGAAACAAGTTCACATATCAACTCAAGTAACTAAAGAGAATTAGAATGTTTGAGAGTTCGTCAGGAAGTAAGTACATTATGAAAAACTCTATTACCATGATTCACTCTAGATGCTTTACAGAGTATGATCAGTGTTATCCTTACCTTAGTACAGTCACTCCCTGACTTATGACATATTTGAGTTACAACAAACTGCACTTACCACTGTCCCTTGTTTGCTTGTTTGACATCTTGTTGTTAGTCATATAGATCCCTGGTGGCACAGTGGTTAAAACCCTCAGCTGCTAACTAAAAGGCTAGCAGTTCGAACCTGCCATCTGCTTTGCATCAGGAAGATGTGGCGGTGTACTTCTGTAAAAGATATACAGCCTTGGAAAACATATGGAGCAATTCTACTCTGTTTTATATGGTCACCGAGTCGGAATAGACTCAACAGTAGTAGTTTATAGTTAGAAATATGTGCTACTAAAATATTGCAGCTGTAATTTACTGATGTTATTGTTCTCAGATGTAATGTTTCCAGCCCCCAAAGACAAATAAAGATAGGATTTATAAAGATACTGATAATAAAAAGCAGTAATAATGAAAACAAACAAACAAAATAGGTATTCTATTTAGTCAGAACCACTTATGATGGAGTCCTTGGAACAGAAACTTGTCGTAAATCAGGGACTACCTGTAGATGTCACTTTGAAGACTGAGGTGCCCCTGACCCAAGCCATGGTATTTTCAATCACCTCAAATGCATGTGAGAGCTGGACAATGAATAAGGAAGACTGAAGAAGAATTGATGCATTTGAGTTGTGATGTTGGCAAAGAATATTGAATGTACCATGGACTTCCAGAAGAATGAAAAAATCTGTCCTGGAGGAAGTACAGCTGGAATGCTCTTTAGAAGCAAGAATGGCGAGACTTCGTCTCACCTATTTTGTTCTATCATCAGAAGGGACCATTCCCTGGAGAAGGATATCATGCTTGGGAAAGTGGAGGGTCATCAAAAAAGGGGAAGGCCCTCAACGAGATGGATTGACAGAGGAGATGCAATGAGGGGCTCAAGCATGGCAGTGATTGTGAGAATGAAGTGGGAATGATCAGCAGTTGGGTCTGTTGTATATATTATGTACATGCTGTGAGTCAGAACTGAGTTGACAACACCTAACAACAACAACAACATGTAGCCTGCTGGTATATAGAAGTTAGGGCAGATCGGCGCAACCTAGGGCAACTTTCTAGAGGTATCACAGGAATAATTCTCAGCATTTGCCATCAAAGTCCTAGGCAGACAACAAAGTAAGTGATTTTTTTCTTCTTGCTTTGCTAACATTCATTCAGGACACCAGTCCTGTTTTAAAATCTTATCTCCCTTGATTCCAGACACCTAATAATCTCAGGATTTCCATTGGCCCAAAACCATTTAGGCAATAAAGCAGATGTAGGTCATTAAAATTTCTCTTCCTTTTGGACTCTGTTTTCCAAAGAGAAAAACCTATCAATCTCTGGTCTGTGGAAGTAGGAAAGCAGCAACTTTAACTTACCCAAACTTGTGAAATATATATTTTGGGTTTTGTTCTCCTTTGCTCTGTGCATACTTTCATATCCTATCACTTCTTGTTCCTCTCCTTGACTCACTCTCATCTCTGGCTCTATTCATGAATTCCCCAGTAAAGAATAAAATATTAATTCTGTTATAGAATTTCATATTCAAATATGTTTTTAAACATATTAAAATTTTGTTGTGAAATTCAGCATACATGCATGCAAATAATGTGTACAATTTAAAGAAGACTAATAAGAAAGAGGGACCTCAGGTAGCATAGTGCCTAAGGCACTTGACTGCTAACCAGAAGGCTGGCGGTTCAAACCCACCAGCCACTCCTTGGAAGGAAGATGGGGCAATCTACTTCCGTAGTGATACTGCCTCAGCAAACCAAGGAGGGGTCGCTATGAGTCGGGTCCGACTTGATGGCATGTAACAACAACAATAAGAGAATAAACATTTCATATCCTTGTGTAGTTTAAGAAATGGAACATTACCAGTAACTTTGCATTCCCTTGTGTGTCTGTCTGATTGCATTCTCTACACTCCCCTCCAAGGTAATCACTCTCCTTCTGCCTTTGATTATAACTTCCTTGAGTTTTAATACTATTCATATGTTATTTTTTATTTCATTCATATATACTTCTTAATATTAATGTAGTAGATTTTATCAGACTTTATAATAAGCACAGAATAATTTCCCCAAGTTATCCATGCTCTGTTCCCTGAGACCTGTGAAAATTTTGCATTATATGGCAAAAGGGACTTTGCAGGTATAAAATCACAGACCTTAAAATAGGGAAATTATCCTGGATTATTATGTGGTTCCAGTCTAATCACCCTTAAAAGGAGAGATCTTTCTCCATCTGGGATCATAGATGAGGCAGAAGGCCAACCAAAAGAGATTCGAAGTGTGAGAGGGCTTGGCCCTGCCATTGCTAGAGGAGTATTGTGATAAGCATGAGTTGGTACATGGTGTGGCCTATACGTCAAGAATAGCCTTTGACTGACAGACAGCTAACAAGAAAAAGGGACCTTAGTGTCACAACTTAAAGGAACTGAATTCAGCCAACAACTTGAATGAGGCTGGAAGCAGATTAATTGCCACAGCTTCCAGAAAGGAATTTCTCCCTGCTAACACTTTGATTTGAACCTTGTGAGACTCAAAACAGAGGACCCAGACTTCTGTACCAAGATTTCTAACATACAAAACTGGGGGTGGGGAGTGAGTGTTGTTTTAGATCACTAGATTTGTTGTAATTTGTTATGGTAGAAATGAGAAAGTAGTACAAACTTTGTATCTACTACCACTGTATCATGAGGTTATATTTTATCCCATATCTAAACTTAATAAACTTTAGCCCTTCACTTTTAAGCTCTGAATTCATCTGTAATTGATATGGTAAAAAATGATTTTTTCAACATCTTTTTAAAAAATATTTTTATTGTGATTTGAGTGAAAGTTTACAGAGCAAATTCACTTTCCATACAGCAGCTCATATACACTTTGTCTCATGACATTGACTGCAATTTCCCACAATGCAACAGCTCCTCTCCCATTACCTCCCCACAGTTACCTCTCCCCTGTGTCCTTCCCTTCCATGCACTCCTGCCCCCTGAGCTGTCTCCCTGTGCATACACAGCCCTTCTGTTCTCCCATGATTGATCCCTCCAAGGAGTCTGTCTACCCAATGTAAATATTCATTCAACATCAATTTTGAAGTCTGTTCTTCCCCACTGTTTTGCATTGCCCTGCCATGTTTCAAGTTTCTGTGTATGTATGGGTCTCTTTTTTCAACTTTGTTTACATGTGTGCCATTTCAATACCCTAATTGTCTTCATTACTATTGCTTTCTGGTAAGTTGATATTTGATAAAGCAAGTCACCTAAATTGTTCTTCTGTGATGTATCCTGTTTCATGAATTCTTAAATAGTATCTTGAATAGTGCTCTGTTAGCACCAGTTTTAGGAACACTGGTGGCACAGTGGTTAAAGCATTTGGCTGCTAACCAAAGGTTGACAGTACAAACCCATCAGCCATTCCAGGGGAGAAAGATGAGGCAGTCTGCTTCCATAAAGATTTACAGTCTTGGAAACCCTCTGGGACAGTTCTGCTCTGTCATAAAGGGTAGTTATGAATTGGAATCAACTCAATAGCAGTGGGTTTCATTTGGTTGGATCACCCGTTTTGATTCTTGAGACTGTTGATCTTAAAAGTTTCTTATCTGTTGTCAAAGTAATTGTTGTGATAGTCATAGTTCTGGGAATGTTAATGAGCAGGCCTGTGTTTAGCATTAAATAAAATTGTAACAGGCATGACTAATCAGTAGAAATTAACTTAGACACTTCTTCAAGTTTCAGTGAAGGGTGAGCTGCAAAGGGGTAAGTTATCTTTAGAAGCACAGGAAAAGTGATGCCAGTGTGTGGTAGTTAATAGTCAATATATTTATAGGAAACATGGAAATAATTTTACATCACTATTTGAAGTATAAAAAATCTGCAAAATGAAGTAAGTACTGTATGATTTTATTTATATGAAATATCAAATAGCAAAAGTAACTTATGATGACAGAAATGAAAATAGTGTTTTTCTTTGAGGGTAGTGTCTAAGAGGAACAGGAAGGAGATTTTGGGGTCCTGGTAATGTATTATTTCTTGATCTGGGTGATGCTTCTCCATTATATTCACTCCAAAAACTCACCAAGCTATAAACTTTTGAATTGTACATTTTTCTGCATATATGTATGTTATTGAACACAAACTTATGAAAAAACTAATATGAACATAAAGATACCATCTTCAAGTTTTTCTAAATATTCAAGACTTCTATTTTTTATCCTCCAGTCATTTTTTGGTTTGCATTATTTTAACGCCTCATGCTCTTCTAATCAGCTAAAGAGTAGACTGTGTAAGTAAAGATTTTGTGAGTTAAAGGTATTGTGAAAATGATTGTGTGGGACCCTGGGGGTTATTAACCTATGTAGTCATATTCTATGATATTAAAAATATGTCTAAAAATGTCACTTAATTTTTAAATTATGACATTTTGAAAATGACTATTGTGACCTTTTAAGAAACAAGTTTTTGTGTTTATATTTATAGAATGGTTTGAGGTCAAACCTACAGTTGGAGAACTTACTCTCCATCATCTTCCACCCCAACCTACTGAGCACAGAAATAATTCAGTGATTTCAAAAAATGTAACTGCTCCTGCTGTATGTAAGTTTATTGCTTGTTCATTTTTTTTACCTGTTAAAATGGATTTCGAGGAAGGCTTTACTTTTTTTTTTTTAATTAATTTAATTGAAGTGTTGGTGTAGACATTCCATCTAAAGCTGTGTGTCAGACTGGTAAGCTAGTGTGCTTTTTGATAGGTGGAAAGGGCAGGTGGGCAGCTAAGTACCAATCATGCCAAGGCAGGTTCCACTACTACTACTGGATTCATTTCAGTTCTGATTTATCCTTAAATAGGTGAGTCTGAAACAGGTGAAGTTTTTTTTCCAATCTCTAGCAGCTGGAGAATGATTCGGTCCTAAATTATAGCTACTTGCCCACCTAGATTTCTCAACCACCTGCATTACAAGAAGAGACTGGTTAAAACTCTGTTAATTCAGAAAGCATTTATATTATTGCAAACAAAGGTCTATGGGCCAAATTCAGCCTGCCCTGTTTTTTACCACCAGCGGTTCTGTAGGAGAAAGATGACAGGCTGCTTCTGGAAAGATCTGCAGCCTTGGAAACTCCATGAGACAGTGCTACTCTGCCCCAAAGGGTCACTATGAGTTGCACTTGACTCGATGGCTGTGGTTTGGTTTTTTCGGTTTATCATTACTTAACATCAAGACTCTAAGTTGAATGGATATTTTGCCTTTAAAATTTAATCATGCATGAACTGTTGTATATAACTCCCCCTCCGTTTCATTCTCTTCACGCTTTCTTTCATAACTCCCTGGACACTTTCTTTTATGATTAACTTTTACTTCAATGGTCTTTCCCTTTCCTTTTCAAAATGGTTGATGGGCTTCTGAAAGTCTTCAAAGGACAAGGAAGATTCTTTCTTTTTTTTTTCACTTTTCTCAATCCTCTCCCAGATACTTGGATTTTCGTAGTCTAAGCTGACTTTTGTAATTATATGGATTGAGAACTCTTTGGCTAAGCTTTAACTTTTTTTTTCTTCCCCTCCAAATTTGGTAAAGGGATCCCATTTCAGTTATTTCTGATAAAAGGGTAGTTCAGGTCAGCTCATATAACTTGAAGGTAAATGGGGTTAGGAGAGGTAAGAATACCAGACTTTAGAATTTAACCCTATTTTACCACCTAAAATTGCACTTAATGACCCTGAAATCATAGACTGTTAATCCAAAAAGTTTCTTATTATCAAAGAGGTTTGCCAAAATGAATTGTGAGACACATTGTTACCCTTGCTTTTTATTCATTTTTTTTAACCCTTAACTTTCTCCTTTACCTAAGTCTAGCATCTATCAAAATAGTGAGCCAAGGGAGCACTGGTTACTTCGTTACCATGGCTCCTTACATTAGACCTGAGTGACCCAGAGAGTCTGGGTGGCCAGCCTGGATGCCTCAGTGCAACCAGAGTTCCAGAAACTGAATTAGGAATTATGTAGATGTGCCAAATCTACATAAAAAACCATGGCACTATTGCCTCAGCTGCTTTCTGAAGCAGTGTCTAAAATTAGTTGACTCATATTCTGTATCAGATGCACCAGAGTAAGATCAGGCTATTTTCAGGCACTGTTTATGACTTTTGGAGGTGGGTGACATTCAGATTTTTTTAACCATGACTACTACAATGCATGCTTTAAGTATTCTGTTTACCAGGCACTTAATCTGTACTTAGCCTGTTGCCAATCATTCTATTTGGAAACATTGATGCTTGTGTGAATATTTAATAACCATGAACTGATTTGAATTTTGTTTTATTTAAAACTTTCATCAGATACAGGTAATGGTGGTAATCTACTTAGAGAAATTCAAAGAAAAGCTGAAGAACATTCTTTTGGGTCTGTAATAAAATCTATCAGAAAAATTGAGAAGAAAACTTGCGAAGCACCTGTCAAAAGTTACATGATTTTGAAGAAATGATGCCATCATCTCTTGCCATACTAACGGGTCCAATCACCTAGTCTTGGATATATTTCAATAATATTCAAATTAAAATGGTATCTCATCCATAACTGGGCTAAAGAACATCTCTTTTCAGTTCAACAATCATTTATTAAACACCTTTCATGTGCCAGTTACTGCTGAAAATTCAAGATCAAGTTAATTAGTACAGGACAAACAAAAATAATTTTAAAGCTATAGTTACACATAATTCACCATGAGGAGTTAGTAAGAGTTCCTCATATCTTGTGAAGGAATGGTAATCTACTTTGTAATATAATTTAAAAAGCAACCATGGTACTTTACCTATCATCATGACTTATATATCACATCATTAATTAAAATTTAATTCTGAAAGATTATTATTTTATGTTGGCCATAGAAAAATCCTGCCCATCTCCATGAGTAGGCTTAATCTAAACCATACTTACAAATAAGTGCTCCTTCTGTTGATAATGATGAGTTGTAAGGAGGAAGACTCATGCTTTTCTTGGAACTTGGTTCTGGTGCTTAGTAATTGATTCAGTTCAATTTAAAATTTTCTATCTACCATTGCCATGCCCCACATTCTTAATGAAGGGAATGCAAACTATTTTGATATTTCGAAAGACTATCTTTCAGATATTCTTGGAAATTTTATATTTGTATCTGGAAATTTTCCTTTAACTGGAAGTACTCATTATGTTAATGCTATCTCAAAAACAGCCTCATCTGGCTTCTAAGATGAACATTATAATACTGAATCTCACAATAAGCATGTCATATTCCAGCCAAACTTTATTTTTTCTGTATTTTTGAAGGTTTAGACACTTTTGTTAGTATTTCTACCTCCAGAGAGTGTCTTATTTTACATTTTTAGATAGTTGGAAAATGTAAACAGACCCTAATGGTACTAGATGATTTCTTTGAACTATGTTTAGAATCCAGTTTTACCTGGGATAAACCACAGATGCCTAGGTCAAGTGCACGTCTTAACCAGCTATGGTAATTTGCCTGTTGTTTTGCTAGACAATGAAAAAGAAAGACTGAGGGAGAATTGACACACTTGATTTGTGGTGTTGGCAAAGAAAACTGAATATACCATGCATTGCCAGAAGAACTTAACAAATCAGTATTGGAAACAATACAGCAAGAAGGCCCCTTAGAAGTGAGGATGGCCAGACTTTGTTTTACTTATTTTAGATACATCATGAGGAAAGAGAAATTGCTGGGAAAAGACACCATGTTTGCTAAAGTGGGTCAGTGAAAACTGAGGAAATTCTCCATGAGATGGAGTGACACGTTGGCTGCAACAATGGGCTCAAACATATCAACTGTGTGGATGGTACATGACTATGCAGCGTTTCCTTCTGTTATATAGAAGGTCAGAGCCAATGGCAGTGAACAACAACAAAGTACAGAGTTATAAGGATAAGCATTTAACCTTTGGTTTCCTAGGAAAGAGTTTTAGAAACAAGTCTTCTATAATTTAGTTAGGGAAAAGATCCTGAGAAAAGGATTAAGTTTGGGTAAATGTCAATAAGTTTCTTTGTTCTCTGGTGTCCTTTTTCAATCTTCTGAAAAAGCTAGTCACTCGTGGGCTGGCTATGGCAAATCTCTAAGACTTTCTGAGAGGCAAGTTGTGAAGAATATGAAATAGTTTGCAGGCTTCATCCTGTAGTGAATGAGTAAATGGAGGTAGCAGGTACGGTCAAAGTGAGAACCCTCAAGAGCTTCTTGAGGATGAATTATATCAACAGAAGCCAATACTACAGGCAACTCTGAGAAAATAATTTAGTTCCTAAATTATCTTTGATAGAAGGAAACAATGGGCTTTTCTAGGAGTTATACCCATCATTATAGGAACAGAACCTTTTCAGTCAGCATTGACTGCTTATTGTAGGAATAGAAGCTACTACGATATGTTAATCAGTAAGTACTTTTCCCCTTTTGTACTAATTTTGGGGCATATTGTAGTCAGTACAGCCTACACATGGACAATCACCCTGCTGAGGAATCCAGTAAGGTGATTTCCCTAGATTTTTGGGTAGGATAATATCCTAGATGGACAGCCTGGCCCTTAGAACCTATGGTGACTCTGACCCAGCATTTATGGAGAAACAGTGATCTCTCAATGGTGGCTGCAGAGGTGAGCATGCCTCTCATCTTAGTAGTTAACTGTGCCATATCAGGCTTAACTGAGTATTTTTTGTTTTTTTAATTTAGGGGGCCTGAAATACATACATATAAATCTAAATTAACTATATGGCATACTGAAGCACAATCATATTGTATTTAAATTTAGCATGAAAGTACATGTGTTGATTACTTCAGCACACATGTTTAGAAGATTTGGAACAATAATCATTTTTAAGAGCTGACAAGATATCTACTATATTATTGGTAAAATAAATATGAAACAGTGAATTTTACAAATAATTTATGAAGCATTTAAAATACCTTTTGACTTAAGACCATAAAAATATTTATTCTGTCATAAGAGGAACAAAATACAGTCATTGTTCTAATGCAACTATTTCTGTGGTTTCTGAAGATATCGGGATGATTTTATGGGAATTCTCTCTTTCTCTCTCACACACAAACACACGTTGTTGTTGTGTGCTGGCAAGTCAATTCTGACTCATATAGACCCTATATGACAGAGTTAGAACTATCCACACAGTTTCTTTGGCTGTAACCTTTTAGGAGTAGATCACCAGGTCTTTTCTCCTGAAAAGCCACTGGGGTGGGTTCAAATTGTCATCCTTCTGGTAAGCAGCCAAATGCTTAACCATTGTGCCACCAGGGCGCGCGCACACACACACACACACACACACACTCCTTGGAAGGGAGAATGGCCAGACATCGTCTGACCTACTCTGGTCATGTTGTCAGAAGGGGCCATTCCCTGGAGAAGGATATCATGCTTGGTAAAGTGGAGGGTCAGTGAGAAAGGGGAAGACCCTCAACAAGATAGACTGACACTGGTTGAAACAACGGGCTCAGATATAGCAAGGTTAGTGAGGCTGGTGTAGGACCGGGCAGCGTTTTGTTCTGTTGTACATAGGGGTCGCTGTGAGTTGGAGCCAACTCGATGGCACCTAACAACGACAACAACAAAACCTTTACTTTGACTGACATAAAAATCACTTATTTTACCAAAATATAGCTAACTCATTTTGATGTTGTAATTTTAACCAGCTGGTAACTATTACAAGTAAGTTATTTTTCCAATGTTTTCTTTTTTTAAAAAAAAAAAAACACTGTCTGGATACTTCTTACATAAAGGCTATTTAAACCTGCAATATAATTTTGTCCACCTTACTGCTATATGAAGACCTATAAATACTAAATAAGTTCATATTATTTGTTCAGTGTATGAAATCTACCAATGAAAAATTATTTTTTATAAATTAAATAATTGCTTTGTTTTTCATATTAAGGCACAATATATACCAATTGACAGTCAAATGACTTCAATAAAGAATTAATGGTTATAATTATTATAAAGGTATAGAGTATTAAGATCAAAGAATAACAGGATGACATTTGAATCAATCCTATTCTTATTTTACACAAAAATTGGTTTACTCCTCTACTGACTTCATGTGTTAAAAACTTGTATAATCACCCTGTTGTGGTTGTTATGTGCCATTGAGTCAGACCTGACTCATAGTTACCCCTCCTTGGGTTTCCAAGGCAGTATCACTATGGAAGTAGATTGCCCCATCTTCCTTCCCAATAATCACCCTAGCAAAGTTATATTATTTTTCTCATAGGAGCTCTGGTGGTGTACTGCCTAAGGCATTTGACTGCTAACCAGAAGGCTGGTGGTTCAAACCCACCAGGCACTCCTCAGAGCATACCTTATATAAATATTATCCCTCATTCATTAAAAATAAAGAGGGAGAAAGTTATGATTGTTTATGTATGTATAACTTAATGACATACTTTGAGGTATTTAAAGCACAAATAAGTGTAGGTTTATTAATCAATTTTAAAACAAAATTTTAAAAATGACTGCAGGATTTAGATTCACATTTTAAGTGAGGAGATTTATTACAAACACATCTATAAAGAATCTTTCTCACCTAAGAAAAATGTGACTTACACATATCACTTAGAGCAAAAAAAAAAAAATTTCTTTCATACATATTATAATATCCACTGCATCTCTGAGTTGCACACATTCTATTCTATAATATTTATTAATTTACTTTTCATGGAATAGAATTTAAGCCTCCAATATCTTTTTGAGTAGATAAAAATGATCAACACTATAAACATCATGAATAGGACATAATATATATATTGTTTCCTATTCTACAAAGCTTGTTTAAGGAAGTGTTTAAAAGGTTTTAAATGCAACAAGCTTAAAGATAATAAAACTACAATTATTCTAATTATATGATCTCATTCTTTAGTCCAATAAAAACACCTATATTATAAATTCTGTAAAAATACCTTGAGCATCAAAGTATACTTTTTTATCTTGGCATGCATTAATTTCATAAATTTCAATATCAAAATTCTAGTCAGTATTCTAACTGAAATACTTGCAATCACATATTAGGTTATTTACAGCTTTATATTTATAGTCAATATTTTTTAAACAATTAAATTTACAGAATATGTGCTAAATTTCAAGTAATATCTTTTTTATATACAGAAATTTATTTGAAATTCATTTTTATAGAAGAAATTTTGAATTTTAAATAAATACAAATTTATTAGTTTTATTATGTGTACATTAAATGCATTAATCCAAACTAGTATCTATACATACCAAATATTTTTTAAAATAGCCAGTTGTTATCTAATACAAATTCTCATATCTATTTGACTGCATTTTGTGTTTTCACCCCAAATTTTTTTTCATGTTTATTTAATTTTTATAATTAGACAATAAACTTCAGATGAAAACTCGGTAATATTTTCCCTTTTGAAATAAATAGAACAGAAGTATTTGACTATGTATCCATTTATTGATAATTATTAAATTTTTAGCTGATAACTTTTATTAAATATGAACTAAAACTAATGGTGTACTACACATTTTATAAAGGACAATATAGGTGCCTGTTAACTTGAAGATCAACTACGTACACCTTACATTTCAATATATAGAGATAGTCAATCATTCAAATATTCATTAAGTACTTACTGTATGTCAAGAACTATTCTAGGTGTTGTAATATTTTATGTATTTCAATGTTTCAACAATATTAACATGTTGATACTTTTTTCTTTGTGAAACTCTTTATGCTCTCTTATACTATCAATCCCTTATAACAAATAGTAACTTCCTTCCTAGAATGGTTATTTTATAAAAGAGACACGTATTTTTCCTTTAAATTACATAAATATTTTATTTTTTGAAGTGAATGAATAAAATCAACTGTTGTTCTCCACTCCCCACAACATTTGGTTTTGGACAACCAACATTAAGGTAATATTAACCCATAACAGTTCCTCTTTTAAAAAATCATAGTATCATAGAGAAAAACTTTCTGTCAAAATGGATTGAGTCGTATTCCAGTCCCTAGAGGTGAGAATGGATTCACCTTTGCCCACATCAAAGCATCATTCAATGAGATAGTTGATTTTCCATCTTCAAGGAAATATGCAGGGCCCTGCACACAGTAAGAGTTGGGAAATGAGATCATGTGATTATAAATTAGAAACATAATTTTAAATGTCCAGAAATAGAATCACACTAATAAAACATCACTGCTGATAGTTATGCAATCCTAATTGGAAATTAAAACTACAAGAAAAAATTTTTTTTTGAGCTATCACCAAATATAGCTTCATTTTCAAACATCTCAACATTATGTCCTCATGCCCTGATGTCTTTCAAAACGGAATTCAGTTCCATAATCTGAATTTCTAAAATATATTAGTGCTACCAATGAGAACAGGCATTGCTAATCTGTTAATTGTTACAATGTAAATTTCTAAAAAGCATTTTGCCTAGTCATAGACTTAAATTTACTTGACCATTTTAATCATGTAGTTGATGTCAATACAGCTAGGGGAATTATTGAAGCCAGAAAATTTGTACCCACTCTTGAAAAGATGAAGACTGTATTTCTCTGTGTGTTTATGTGTGTATACAAATTCAACCCCATGATCTATTAGCATACTTATAATTTATCAGTCATTATGTATGTCAGAGTAGTTCTGAAGAACTTTCGGACAAAACTTTTTAACCTATATTACTCAGATTTTAAAAAGGAAAAACATGATTTTAAAAAGCACAGAATACAATATAAACTTTATTTTCATAATTATGGTGTAAAACTATTAGGTTCTTTTCACTTCAAATGATACAGTTTATTGTTAGCAAATTATTCCTAGGTATTGGAAAACCCACTATACAAGTAGGTAAAATAGATTCCTATTAACAGGTACTTGACATTTCATAATTATGACCCGAAAATATTAATTTTCTCTTGAAATACAAATATTCTGGAAGTGTAGCACACTATTAAAATGAGTCATTTGCACATTAACATACATTTTGATATATAGATCCTTCATGAATGTAGGTTTGGATAGAGAGAGGTTAGACAGCACATGAAGTCATTCGGCTGTCTCAGGTGGAGAAAAGTAACCTAAAGAGGAAAAAAGGAACACAAAACTGCCAAGTACTAGGAATGTTCTATAAAAGGGCAGCAAGTTGTACCAAAGACACACCCTAAAAATATTCACAATGATTTCTGCACTTTATTATAAGTTATTGAATCTATTACTTTGGTTCTTTATCATTGATAAACAAATGGATAATAAATATGTGTACAACTATGCCTTTGTTTTTGGAATGTGTTTGTGTATTCTGAAAGACTTAACTAGTCTGCAGTGGTAAGTCAATCTACAGTTTCGGTTTACATTAGTAGCAAGCTATGTAATTTACTTTGAGTAATTGTGCCAAACACAAAACAAAACACCTTTTCCGTTGGTTTGGTATGCCAGCAGTAGAAATGAAGTATCGAATTCTGAAAGCGTTCTAATCAGAATTTACTCAGTAAAATGTATTTGTCACTGGGAGGTGGCACTCTCTCATAGTACAATCTGTTGTCTCAGTTGGAATTTCATGGGGGTTCAGCTTTGATTACTTTATGGGAACTCCTACAACAGGTCTTTGTCTTAAAATGACAAAGGTTTCTTTATTTGCTTGAGATAATGGCATTACTAGGAGCTCTGGTGGCCTAGTGCCTAAAGCATTTGACTGCTAACCAGAAGGCTGGGGGTTCAAACCCATCAGCCACTCCTCCGAAGAAAGATCAGGCAAGCTACTTCCATAGAGATACTGCCTCAGAAACCTGAGGAGGGGTCGCTATGAGTTGAATCAAGTCATTCAACTTAGGAGGAGGTATCACTACCGCAGAGGTTTTGGCATCACTTGTTGTCATTCATTTGATTGAACATTAGGGACCATTCCCTGGGAATTAGCCATCTCCATGACTGATCTCAATAATATTTAATTACTGAAAATTTCAGTAGCTCATGTTGTTGTTGTTGTTATTTGCCGTTGAGTCGGCCCCGACTCATAGCGACCCCTCCTTGGGTTTCCGAGGCAGTATCACTACGGAAATAGGATTGCCCAACCTTCCTTCCAAGGAGTGGCTGGTGGGTTTGAACCACCAGCCTTCTGGTTAGCAGTCAAGTGCCTTAGGCACTATGCTACCAGAGCTCCTGTATATGGAGACTAGAAAGGCAAATTCAATCTACTGAAATATGATGCTTTATGGCTGTGTTGATTGTTGTGTTGTCTCCCTCATTTAACTGTAATTTCCCTAAAGATATCACCTGAATGTATTTTTTAAAACCTAATTGTTACTAAGTGTATGTATTACGTTAAATTCTTCTATGACAACAACAACAACATGATGATAGCACAATAATAGTCTCAATTTATTTTAAGGAGAAAGAGGCCATTGTAGGCCTCTTTCTTTTTACTTTTACTTTTACTCATGTTAGGCTTATTTTAAGAGCATATTTTTAAAATGAATAAATAAAAATTATGGAAATGTACATTTTATGCCTGATATTGGACTGTACCTGGATTTTTAATCCTGTAAGGCAAGAGATGTGAATGTCAGAATGACTTGGAAGATTTGATGCAGTCACATAATCTGGTCCAATAATTCCTTTGAGTGGTTCTTCCTTTATTCTCTTTAGTAAAGTTGAATAAACCATTCTTTGTGAATCAGAAGGAGGTGTATATGGAGATTCTTCTGTTAATCTATATTTTCAACATATATTAAAATTTTTGTAAAATTATAGTTATTGAAGTTTACTTTAGAAACAGCCCCTGATGACTATTTAGTTCTGCTTTATAGATGAAGGCAAATCAATTTTATACTTATTTTTTAGTAATGCAAATGACTTTAGAAAGACAGAAAGAATAGCATTATAAATTGTTACTGAATAATTATAAATATATCAAGATTGATTATTCTGTTAAAATTAATAAAACAGTGCACATTGCCAACAAGTTCATCTATAATATTAGATAGTATTTTTTGCATTCCAATTTGTACATTATATTTACTCACTGGTTTATGGACTGTGTGCAAGATATCCATGCATCTAATTCCTCAGAAAGATGTTCAATTTTTAAAGGTACTGATACTTCCCGACGTCTTAATAGCTGACTGAAATATGTGAAAAAGAAATTAACATTTGACATTAAAAATTAAGATATCAAAAAGGGAAATGAATAACAATTTTAGACTTAAAAACTGTAGGGCAAAAATATAGTATGTGTATAAACCAAAAAAAGACTAAACTCACTGCCATTGAGTCAGATCCAACTCCTAGTGACTCCTCCTTGGGTTTCTGAGGAGGTATCACTACAGAGGTTGATTGCCCAACCTTCCTTCCAAGGAATGGCTGGTGGGTTTGAACCACCAGCCTTCTGGTTAGCAGTCAAATACATGACTATACAAATGTCCATGACTCGACGACCAGTTTGTCATACTGTGGTGGTAGCTTGTATATTGCTCTGATGATAGAAAATATGCCACCAGTAAGTCAAACAGCAGCAAGATCACCCACAGTTGACAGGTTTCAGCAGAGCTTCCAGACTAAGACTGATCAGGAAGAAGGACATGAAAACCTAATGAACAGCAGTGAAACACTGTCAGAAATAGTACCAGAAAACATAGCAGTGAGATCGAACAATGTACTGCACTGGGCAAATGTGCTGCAAAAGATCTCTTTAAAGTTTTAATGAACAAAGATGTCCCTTTGAAGCCTAATGTGCTCCTGACCCAAGTCATGGTATTTTCAATAGCCTGATACGTATGTGAAATCTGGACAATAAGGAAGGTGGAAGGAGAACTGATGCCTTTGAATTGTGGTCTTGGCAAAGAATATTGAAAATACCATGCACTATCAGAAGAACAAGCAAATCTGTCTTGGACGAAGTACAGCTGGAATGCTCCTTAGGGGTGAGAATGGCCTGACTTTGTCTCACGTAATTTGGTCATATTGTTAGAAGGGACCAGTCCCTGAAGAAGGATATCATGCTTGGTAAAGTACAGGGTCAGTGAAAAAGAGGAAGAATCTCAATGAGATTGATTGACACAGTGGCTGCAATGATGGGCTCAAGCACAACACCAACTGTGAGGATGGAACAGGGCAGGGCAGTGTTTTGTTCTGTTGCTCACAGGGTTGCTGCGAGTCAGAACCGACTCGATGGCACCTAAGAAGAACAAAAACATACATATACATTACTTAGCAGCTTTTATTCATTAATTTAGATATCACTCCTGCTCCTTTCCCACTCTGCCTGGTGTATGTTAGTTATCTATTTCCTTTGTCTTCTCACAACCTATATTATGGATATTATGACATGTACATATTTTGACATAATTATTATCTTCTGTCTCTATTAACTGGACTGTAAGTTCCATGAAGGCTATGATTATGAGCATCTTACTCATTTGTATACTTAGCATTTAATTCCTTGGCAAATCAGGGTTGTTCTATAAATAATGGATGGATGAGTTGCTGAGTGAGTGAGTGAATACATGAAGTTCATAATGTACGGAGACTGATTATATAAGCCAGGCAATGCTGAATAACAGCTACATCTGGCTACTGCATTGTACAATGCATGTTTGTATTAAAAATAAACACTGCTGCTGCTGCTGCTGAGCTGTTACTGTCAATTGAGTCAGATCTGACTCTTAGCAACCTCTCCTTGGGTTTCTGAGGCGATATCACCACGGAAGTACATTAACAGTAGAGAGGAGTAAGAAAGCAAGTAAGAGAATAGTAACAGAAGAATGTTAACTAATGGGAAGGAGTGGAAATTCTGGTTTTCATTCTTTAAAGACAGAAGTATGTCAAGGAAGCAGTGAAACAGCCAGAGCTGGGATCCATCATATGAATGCATAGAAAATTGAGAAACAGAGACATTATGATCAATTATGAGGCTTTAGATAAAGAATTATTCATCTTAGATTCTATAATAAATTTTAAACTAACTATGTTTTTCAAGGAACCGTTCAATTGAAAATTAAAAGTACAAACTGTTTAGGAGATAAAAAAGAAAGAGAACAAAAGACCATAGAGATAAGGTTATAGTAAAGTCAACATTTCCTCAGTTTACACTTTATGGTTACTTTTGTCAGTTGTCATCTTTCTGCTGGAACATGATAAGAACTGGTGAGGAAAAAAAGGTATACATACTTCCTCCCTCCTAACATTAGAACCCAAATCTAATATGTCATTAACATCATCTGAAATAAATTTAGTAGCTTATCATTTTTTTAATCTAAAAATAATGGATTAAAAAAATTTTGTTGACAATGTGGCTTAAATAATATGGCTTCCCTTTCTACAATAGTTTTTGATGGTTTCTATATAAAGCATTGTTTGGAAGTGAGGAAAAACATCAAGCTAAGTAAGTGGACAAATATCAGAATAGAAAAGTTTACAAATAATTTATTTTGGCTGAAATAGAGATCACGTAAAAGGTACAGTGGAGGATAAGGTTGGAATCCAGTTTTTGTGGGCCTTTAGTAGAAGATTAAGGATTGATAATGTTATTGCTGATAGTGGGGAGACTTGGAAAGTATTTGAATAAGGTTGGTGCTTTAGGAAGGTTATTAAAAGGTAGTGCATAGGATGGACTGACAGTAGAAGGAAAAGGTAGGGTGAGTAAATGTGGGATTACTATAGGTGACAGTTAATGAAGACAATAACTATGGCAAGGAATAAAATGAGAAAAGGTATGGCTGTGGGCATTCATCATAATTGGATGTGGGCAGTATGGGAACAAACATTCAAACCTGACCCTGCTCATTGAATCCTAGATGACTGAAATATCATTAAAAGAAAAACAGAACAAAAGAGAAGTAGTGGATTTGAACAGGGAAATGATGATTTTAATTTTGAGCATACTAAATTTAAGGCTGGAGCTTACTAAGCTTCTGGATATACACAAAGGAGCAGTCAGCAGCTGTCTGAGTGAAGAAATGCCTCTAGCTCCAGTGGGCCAGGAACAGGAGGCAGAGCTGGACCACAAGGTTGAGAGGCTTTCACAAAGCCCCTAGAGCCTGGCACTTTGAACTTGGACTTAAAGTCTCCAAATTGTGAAAGAATAAACTCCTGTTTGTTAAGGCCATCCCATTTGTGGTATATTCTTGTCAGAGCAGCACCAGGTAACCAGAACAATATGTTAGATCCAAATATTTTGAATGTCTGAAATCAAACAATCTTCTCTGACCATAACGGAATGAAGCTAAAAATCAAGCACAGAAGGAAGGCTAGAAAATTCACAAATATGTAGAAATGAAGCAACTTACTCTTAAGTAACCAATGGGTCAAAACAGAAATTACAATAGAAACTAGAAAATACTTAAGTGATTAATGAAAATAAAAATACAATATGCCAAAACTTTGGAGGCACAGCAAAGGCAGTAGTTAGAGGGTAATTTATAGCTGAACATGCCTAATTTAAAAGAAAGATTTCAAATCAATAGCCTAACATTATACCTTGAGAAACTAGAAGAAGCATGGTGAACTAAGTCTAAAGCTAGCAAAAGGGAGGAAATCGTAAAGATTAGAGAAGAAATAAATAGGGAACAGTAAGGAAACAAAATGGCCCTAGGATGAGGAAAATGGTTAAGTGTTCAATTACTACCCAAAAGGTTGGTGGTTTGAAGTCACCCAGAAGCAGCTAGGAAGGTCACAGCCCTGAAAATCCTATGGAGCACAATTCTACTCTGACACAGGGTCATCATGCATTGAATTAACTGGACAGCCACTGACAGCAACAACAACAAAGGCAATAGGGAGAATCAATGAACCAAAAGCTGATTCTTTGGAAAGATCAATAAAGTTGACCAACCATTAGCTGAATTGAGAAAAAGAGAGAGAGAAGACACAACTAAATCCAAAAATGAAAGTGGAGACATTTCTAACACTCTTACAGAAATAACAAGGAAGACAAGAGAATACTATGAACAACTGTATGACAATAAATTAGATAATTAGAAATGTTGATTCCTAGAAATACAAACATTATCAAAACTGACTCCAGAAGAAATATGAAAACCTCAACAGACCTATAACAAGTAAAGAGATTGAATCAGTGAGCTTACCAACAAATATTCAGGACCAGATGGCTTCACTGGTGAATCTAACCAAATATTTAAAGAAGAATAACACCAATCCTTCTTAAGCTCTTCCAAAAATAAAAGAGGTGAGAACACTTCCTAACTCATTCCATGAGGCCAACATTACAGTGATACCAAAGACAAAAATGTCAGAAAAAAATTATAGACCAATATGCCTGATGAATACCAATGCAAAAATCCTCAACAAAATTCTAGCAAACTGAATCCAACAGCATATTAAAATGATTGTACACCATGACCAAGTGGGATTTGTCTTGGGAATGCTAGGGAGGTTCAGTGTAAGAATATCAATTGTTGTAATATATCATATTAATAGAATAAAGGGGGGGAACACATATGACCATCTCAATGCAGAAAGGCATTTGACAAAATCCAACATAATTTAATCCAATTTAATCATAATTTAAAAAAAAAACACTCAGAAAACTAAGAATAGAAGTGAATTTCCTCAACATGATAAGGGCATTTATGAAAAACACACAGTTAATATATTCAGTGGTGAAAGATGGAAAGCTTTCCCTTTAAGATCAGGAACAAGAAAAGGATACCCTCTTTCACCTGTGTTACTCAACTATGTATGAAGTTTTAGCTAGACAATTAAGCATAAAAAGAAAGACAAGATATCCACATTCAAAATGAAGAAGTAAAATTATCTCTATTCACAGGTGATATGATCCTATATATAGAAAATGCCAAAGAATCCACAAGAGAGTTAATAAATTCAGCAAAGATTCAAGGCATAAGATCAACACACAAAAATCGGTTTTGTTTCTATACAACAGCCATGAAAAATCTGAAAAGGAAATTAAAAGATAATTTCATGTCAGTGGCATCTAAAATAATAAAATACCTAGGAATAAATTTAATTGAGAAGGTGAAAGACCTTCTTTACAATGAAAACAAAAATACAATATTGAAAAATTGAAGAAAACCTAAATAAATGGAAAGACATCTACATTCATGGATTAGAAGATTAATTTGTTAAGATGTTGATATTACTCAACGCAATATACATACTCAGTATAATCCCTGTCAAAATTCCAACAGCCATTTTGTAGAAATCCAAGAGGCCTTGAACATCCAAAACAAACTTGAAAAAGAACAAAATAAGAGAATTCACAATTCCTGATTTTAAAACTTACTATAAAACTTCAGTAATCAAAAAGTATTGCACTGGTATAAGGATAGAAATATAGACCAATGGAAAGAAAACTGAGAGTGTAGAAATAAACTCATACATCTATAGACAACTGATTTTCAACTAAGGGCTAAATGCATTTAACTGAGAAACAGTCTCTTCAACAAATGGGGTTGGGAAAATTGGATTTCTCCATCAAAAGAATGAAGTTAGACAAATACTTCACACTTTATATAAAAATTAACTTGAAATGAACCAACAATCTAAATATAAAAGCTAAAGTAATAAAATCTTAGAACAAATTATAGAGAATATCTTTATGAATGTGGATTTGATAATGGGTTTTTAGAGACGATATCAAGAACCTGAACAACAAAAGAAAAAAATAGAAAGATTAGACTTCATTAAAGTTATTTGCAGGAGCTCTGGTAGCACAGTGCCTAAGGCACTTGACTGCTAACCAGAAGGCTGGCGGTTTAAACCCACCAGCCACTCCTAGGAAGGAAGGTTGGGCAATCTACTTCCGTAGTGATACTGCCTCAGAAACCAAAGGAAGGGTTGCTATGAGTTGGGCTGACTCGATGGCACATAACAACAACAACACAAAGTTATTTGCACATCAAAGGAGCCCCTAGGTGACACAAATGGTTAAACACTTGATTAACCAAAAAGTTAGTGGACTGAACTCACTCAGAGGCACCTAGAAAGAAAAGCCTGGCAATTTGCTTCTGAAAGGTCACATCTTTGAAAATCCCACGGACTGCAATTCTACTCTACACACATAGGGTTGCCATGAGTCAAAACTGGCTTGATAGCAACAGGTTTCGTTTTGGTTTTGATGTCCAAATAACATTATAAGAAAGTGAAAAATGACCTACAGAATGGGAGAAAAAATGCAAATCATGTATCTCTGACAAGGCTTTCATATCCAGAACACATAAAGAATTACAGCAAAATTGTACAACAAAAAGATAAGCAATACAATGAAAAAATGGACAAAGGACTTAAATTGACTTGTATCCAAAGGAGATAAACAAATGGCCGATAATAACATGACAAAATGCTCAACATGAGTCATCAGGATGATGCAAATCAAAAGCACAATGAAATACCACTTCACACCCACTAGGATGGCAGAACCTGTACATATACCAGGTTGATCATACAGATATTGCATGATTTAAAATCAGGAAAGGTGCGCATCAAGCCTGTATCTTTTCATCATACTTATACAATCTGAATGCAGAGCAAATAATCTAAGAAGCTGGACTTTATGGAGAACATGTCATCATGATGGCAGGAAGACTCACTAACAACCTGTGATATGCAAATGACACAACCTTGCTTGCTGAAAGTGGAGAGGACTTAAAACACTTACTGATGAAGACCAAAGACTACAGCCGTCAGCAGGGATCACACTTAAACATTAGGAAAACAAAAATTCTCACAACTGAACCAATAATGAACATTATGACGAATGGAGAAAAAGTTGTCAAGGATTTCATTATACTTGGATCCACAATCAATGCTCACAGAAGCAGCTGCCAAGAAATCAAATGACATACTGCATTAGACAAATCTGCTGCAAGAGATCTCTTTACAGTGTTAAAGAATAAAGTTGTTGCTTTGAGGACTAAGGTGCACCTGACCGAAGCTATGGTATTTTCAATCACCTCATACGCATGTGAAAGCTGAATAATTAATTAGGTAGACCGAAGAAGATTAAATGCCTTTGAACTATGGTGTTGGTGAATAATGCAGTACTTTTCATGTACCATGGACTGTCAGAAGAATGAACAAATCTGTCTCAGAAGAAGTACAGCCAGAATGCTCCTTAGAAGTGAAGATGGTAAGAAATTGTGTCAAATATTTAGACAGTTTATCAGAACAGACCAGTACCTAGAGAAAGACATAACACTTGGTAAAGTAGAGTGTCAGTGAAAAAGAGAAAGAGTCCTAATGAGATGGACTGACATAGTGTTCACAGACAGAGCAAGGATTGTGAGGATGAAAGTACTGGGCAGAATTTCATTCTGTTATATACAGGGTCATTATGGGTTGGAACCAGCTCAATGGCACCTAACAAAAACAACAACAGGAGGGCTATTTAAAACAAACAAGCAAACAAACAAGCATAAAGTAACAAGTGTTAGAAAGAATGTGGGGAAACTGGAATCCTTGTGCACTGCTGGTGGGAATGAATTAAGGGGCAGCTGCTGTGGATAACAGTTTGGTGGTATCCCAAAAAGCTAAACACAGAGTAACCAGAAGGCTCAACAATTTCATTCCTGGGAATATAACCAAAATATGTGAAAGCAGAGACTTAAACAGATACTGTACACCAATGTTCTTGGCAGTATTATTCATGATAGTCATTGCTGGAAACAACCCTAGATACATGAATAAACAAAATGTGGTATATACCCATGATATATAGGATTGTCATACTCCATGTGGATATTATCCTATCATTGACAGCATTGTACTTCAGGATAGATCTTGAAACAGTCTTTGTAATGATAAATGTCACATCATTTCTCTTCAATTTTTCATCCCTGGCATAGTAGATCATATGATTGTCTGATTCAAGATGACCAACCAGCCATTTATGTTGAAGAAAGGTATTTGCAATGAATAAGTTATTTGTCTTTCAAAATTCTATCATGCGATCCCCAGCATCATTTCTATCACCAAGGCCATATTTTCCAACTACTGGTGATGACATGCTGTGATGCTATGTGAAGCTTGATGCTATGCCACCAGTGTTTCAAATATCAGCAGGGTCACCCATGGTGGACATGTTTCAGCAGAGCTTCCAGACTAAGAAAGACTTGGAAGAAGGAAGGGGCCATCTACCTCTCAAAGAATTGGCCAGTGAAAACCTTATGAAGAGCAATGAAATACTGTCTGGCATAATACTGGAAAACTTTATGAATAGCCCTGAAACTTTGTCTGATATAGTGCCAGATGATGAGTTCCTCATGTCAGAAGGTACTCAAAATACAACTAGGGAAGAGCCGCCTCCTCAAAGTAGAGTCAATCTTAATGACGTGGATGGAGTAAAGCTTTTGGGACATCCATTGGCTCAAGTGGCACGAATCAAAATGGTAAGAAACAGCTACAAACATCTATTAATAATCAGAACATGGAATATATGAAGAATGAATCTAGGAAAATTGGAAGTTGTCAAAAATGAAGTAGAACACATAAAGACTGATATCCCAGGCATTAGTGAGTGGAAATAGACTAGTTTTGGCCATCTTGAATCAGACAATCATATGATCTACTATGCCAGGGATGAAAAATTGAAGAAAAATGATGTGGCATTTATCATTACAAAGAATGTTTCAAGATCTATCCTGAAGTACAATGTTGTCAGTGATAGGATAATATCCATATGCCTACAAGGAAGATAAATTATTCAAGTTTATGCACCAACCACCAAAGCCAAAGATGAGGAAATTGAAGATTTTTGCCAACTTTGGCAGTTTGAAATTGAACAAATATGCAAACAAGATATTTAGATTATTACTGTTGATTGGAATGCAAAAGTTGGAAACAAAGAAGAATCACCAGTAGTTGGAAAATATGGCCTTGGTGATAGAAATGACACTGGGGATCGCATGATAGAATTTTGCAAGACAAATAACTTATTCATTGCAAATACCTTTCTTCAACATAAATGGCAGCTGGACCTCACCACATGGAGTACACATGAATTAGATCAACTACATCTATGGAAAGAGGCAATGGAGAAGCTCAATATCTTCAGCCAAAACAAAGGCAGTAGATATCTGTGGAACAGACCATCAACTGCTCATATGCAAGTTCAACTTGAAGCTGAAGACAATTAAAAGAAGTCCATGGGATCCAAAATATGAACTTGATTATATCCCACCTGAATTTAGAGACCATCTAAAGAACAGATTTGATGCACTGAACACCATGACTGAAAACCAGATGAACTGTGGGATGACATCAAGAACATCAACCATGAAGAAAGCAAAAGGTCATTAAAAAGACAGGAAAGGAAGAAAAGACCAAAATGGATGTCAGAAGGGACTCTGAAACTTGCCCTTGAGTGGAGAGTAGCTAAAGCAAATGGAAGAAATGACAAGATAAAAGACCTAAACAGATTTCAAAAAGC
>NW_006921865.1:1246595-1247934 GCF_000298275.1 Orycteropus afer afer | reverse complement strand
AAAAAAAAAAAAAAAAAAAGAATGTTATCTATAACATTGAGAATGGATAACATGGGAATTCCAGAACACTTAAGTGTGCTCATGAGGAAACTGTACATAGACCAAGAGGCTGTCATTTGAACAGAACAAGAGAATGCTTCATGGTTTAAAATCAGGAAGGGAGTATGTCAGGGTTGTATCCTTTCACCATAGTTATTCAATCTGTATACTGAGCAAATAATCCAAGAAGCTGGACTATATGAAGAAGAAGGCGGCATCAGGATTGGAGGAAGATTCATTAGCAACCTGCGATATGCAGATTACACAACTTTGCTTGCTGAAAGTAAGATGGTTTGAAGCATTTACTGATGAAGACTAAAGACTATAGCATGGAGTATGGATTATACCTCAACATAAAAACAAAAATCCTCACAACTAGACCAATAAGCAGCATTACAATAAATGGAGAGAAGTTCAAGTTTTCAAAGATTTCATATTTCTTGGTTCCACAATGAACACCCATGGAAGCAGCAGTCAAGAAATCAGATGACATAATGCACTGGGCAAATATGCTGCAAAAGACCTCTTTAAGGTGCTGAAGAGCTAAGATATCTCTTTGAAGACTAAGGTGTGCCTAATCCAAGCCATGGTATTTTTAATCACCTCATAGGTGTGTGAAAGCTGGACAGTGAATAAGGAAGACCCAAGAAGAGTTGATGCTTCTGAGTTTTGGTGTTGGTGAGGAATACTGAAAATACCATGGACTGGCAGAAGAACTAACAAATCTGACCTTGAGGAAGTGCAGCTGAAATGTTCCTTGGAAGCTAGAATGGCCAGACTTCATCTCACCTACTTTGATCATTTTGTCATTAGGAACCATTCCCTGGAGGATATCATCATGCTTGGTAAAGTGGAGGGTTAGTGAAGGAGGGGAAGGCCCTCAATGAGATGGAATGACACAGTGGTTGCAATGACAGGGTTATGCATGGCATAGATTATGAGGCTGGCATAGATTATGAGGCTGGCATAGATTATGAGGCTGGCATAGGACTGGACAGTGTTTCATTCTGTTGTACATAGGTTCACTATGAGTCAGAGCCGACTCGACAACACCTAACAACAACCTATAATAAAATATTATTCAGCCACACTTGATCTTAGCCAAAGAAGAGCAACTCAAAAGATTAGACAGGAACCTCAGACAGAAGGAAGTGAGTATATATTAATTAACACTTCAGAAAAGGAGGATGACATTGATGGTACATAGGAAGAATGTAATCAATGTCACTAAATTATACATGGAGAAACTGTTGAACTGGTGAATGTTTTGTTGTGTATATTTTCAACAACATAAAATGAT
>NW_006921865.1:1236415-1246000 GCF_000298275.1 Orycteropus afer afer | reverse complement strand
CTGAGTGAAGAAATGCCTCTAGCTCCAGTGGGCTGGGAACAGGAGGCACAGCTGGACCCCCAAGGTTGAGGGGCTTTTAGCCAGCCCCTAAAGCCTGGCACTTTGAACTTGGACTTAGAGCCTCCAAACTAAGAGAATAAACTCCTATTATTAAGGCCATCCCATTTGTGGTATATTCTTGTCAGAGGGGCACCAGGTAACCAGAATAGCCATAAAAAAGAATGAATGGCCAATACATGCTACAACATGGATGAAACTTGAAAACACTGGGGATAAGCCAGACACAAAAGAACAAATACTGAATGATTCCAATTATATGAGGTATTTAAAATAGGCAAATTCATTGAGACAAAAGTAGACTAGAGGTTTTCAAGGGCTGGTGGAGAGAGGAATGGGAATTATTGCTTAATGGGAATAGAGTTTCCATTTGAGTGATGAAAAAGTTTTGGAAATAAGAGTGTACAACACTGGGAATATAATTAAGGTCATTCAATCATAAACTTTTAAATGGTTAAAATGGCAACTTTTATGTTTTAGAACATTAAAAAAAAACTAGATTTCTTTTTTTTAAGTTACTTTCAAATTTTGGTTATACTGCCTGTGTAGATGCAGATTTTTCCTTGGCTGCTCTGAAGTATTAACTCCATGTTGTTGTTGTCTTTGTGTGCCATAGGGTTGATTCCATAGGACAGAAGAAAAGTAGTGCAGCCAGAATGCTCCTTGGAACCTAGAATGGCCAGACTTCATCTCACCTACTTTGGTCATGTTGTCAGAAGGGACCATACCCTGGAGAAGGATCTCATGCTTGGTAAAGTGGAGGGTCAGGGAAAAAGGGGAAAAATCCTCAAAGAGATGGATTGGCACAGCGGCTGCAACGATGGGCTCACGTTTAGTAAGGATTGTGAGGCTTGTACAGGACCAGGCAGTGTTTCATTCTGTTGTACGTAGAGTCACTGTGAGTCGGAGCTGACTCGTCAGCATCTAACAAGAACAATATAGAGTTGTCTAGGCTGTAATCTTTATGAGCACCACTCATCTGTTTGTTTGTTGTACTATGGTGACTTGCATGTCCTTAGGAGAGCAGATCGCCAGATCTTTTCCCCTGTAGAGCAGTTGGTGAGATTGAAGTACCGACTTTTCAGTTAGCAGCCAAGTAGTTAACAATTGCACCACCAGGGCTCCTTATTAACTCCATTCTCTGGTAGCGTAGTGCCTAAGGCACTAACAGAAGGCTGGCAGTTCAAACCCACCAGCCACTCCCCGGAAGGAAGGTTGGGCAATCTACTTCCGTAGTGATACTGCCTCGACAACCCAAAGAGGGGTCGCTATGAGTCAGGTCCAACTTGATGGCACATACCAACACAATAGCAACAGTTCTTATTCTGAACTAGGTGGCAACTACTCCTTCACCTACACAAGTGGGAGAAGTTAGGGATGAGAAACACTTTTCTTATGGAATTATGTGACCTACTGAGTAACCTTTCTGTAGGTCAGATAATGAGAACCATGACCCTATATACTCTTAGTACATTTAGAACTAAAATGGTCACCTACTACTTATTAAACTAGTAAGCGGACTTGGAAATGTGTTTTTAACAAGGCACTGTGGATTTTATTTTTGAGCATAACAAGGTTAAGCATAGTAAGTAGAGTGCAGTAAGCTGTTAGAAATACAGTTTAGAAGATAGGTTATATCTGAATATAAAATAGTGAATTACTTGACACCCACAAACCTCTTTAATTTTGCTTTTTTTTTTTTTTTTTACTGCAGAGATTGGAAAGCTAAAATACTCTACTTTCTGTATGTTTTTAAAAGTACTACAGTACTTCTGGCCAGCGAGTTGAGAGCATAAAGCCCTAAGTGGGATTTTTTTTTTTTTTTTCCTGAATAAGGTATCTTGCCAGGAGAAAGCTCTTTGTGGCCTCTTTCACCCTAGGAGCTCTGGTGGCACTGGAGCTCTGGTGCCTAATGCATCTAACTGCTAACCAGAAGGTTGGTGGTTCAAACCCACCAGCCACTCTGCAGACTGGGGCAATCTATTCCTGTAAAGATTTATCATCTCATTAACCCAATGGGGGTCACTACGAGGCAGAATCGACTCGATGGTAGTGGGTTTATTTTATTTTTTATTTTTCACTTTTACTTTTTTTTCTGCTTAGAATGTAGACATAACACAGGGAAGGGTAGCAGCTATCTTGTAAACCATGGGTAACTCAAGCAACAGGAGAGAAGCAAGAATGACAGAGTTAAAAGAAAGGAAAAATCTAGGTCGTTGATGGAATCAAGGCACAGCTGTAAGGTGGAATGCCTATGTCAAGTGTGTTGACATGCAAAAGCAATAAACTTATGTGCTCAAACTAATTTTAGGATTCTTATTATTTATAGTCTAATGCATTCTTAATTCATATAATTAATTGCTTATATCATAAAGAACATGCTAAGTGAATAAAGGAATGCATGTATTTGTGTTTGATGCCTTTTTTGATCTTAGAGATTATCCATCATAGTGAAAGGAATTCCTCTAATTTCATGATAACCAAAACCAAACACACTGCCATCAAGTCAATTCCAACTCATTGCGAAACCCATTGGGTTTCCAAGGCAGTAAATCTTTATGAAAGTAGAGAACCTCATCTTCCTTATATGGAGTGGCTGGTGGGTTTGAATCACGAATGTTATGGTTACCAAATGCCTTAGGCACTGAGCCACCAGAGCTCCTTAATTTCATGACAGCAAGAGAAATTAATGTTTTTACCTTGTATATTCATAAAGTGCTGGAACAATGCTTTGGTACTGTCTTCTGATAGCCAACAAGGCACCAATATAACCACATAAGATGAGCAACTCATTTCGAGCTCTAAAAGAGAATGTATTTATTTTCTTTAAATCCATAATCTGAGGCATAGAATATTACTGTTATATATACTTCATGCATTTGTACCTCTCTATTTTGATGGGTGACATTTATAGCAAAATGTTTAGAAAATTTTCAGAATTTTAGAAATATTTTATTTACCAGTTAATAATTCCTATTTAGCCATTTATGCTATATCATAAATTGTAATTTTACTTAAATTCAATAAATAATATTTAACTCTTTCCTGCTTGTTTTTCCTCTTTTCTTTGGATTTCTTCATGCAATTTCTCCCTAAGTAATTCTCTTAGCTTTAGAAATTCCTGGTACATTGTGTAGACTACAAGAAAAGGCAAAAATACCCACTGCATTTCCAATGGGGGGAAGTTTGCCCAAATTTCCCAGATTGCTGTATAATCAATTACACAAGAGCAATTCATATAAAAATAGCCTAAATCCTCTTTAGCAAATCATACATAACTCTTCGGTGGCTTTAAGCATATGGATAATAGTGTCCTTAAAATGTTACTTGAATTCATGGATGGTGTCTGTTTTCTATTTTTTACTTCCTAGCACTCTCATCTTTCCCTCCAAGACAAGTATGATGCTTTGCACACAAAGATTATTTAGAAATATGACTAGTTTTTTGGAGACTTGAGGTCTAGTTTTTTGGAGACTTGAGGTCTAAAATCATCAAAAAGTTTTGAACCAGTGTGTATGTGCATATATATGTGTATGTACACATACATTTATAGACAGTGAACTAAATATTTCTAATTGGACCACTAAGCTTTAGTATTTCTCTTTCAAATTGAACTCCATATTTTTAATTAAGAACATAACAAATACAAATGTGATTTTTCTACAAGTGCAGCTACCTATAGAATACAATTCCATTTCTTAATCTGAACATCAAAAACAATAGAGCCTTTTTAAAAACAACACATAAGTTCATTTAAATATTTTGGAGAAAAAGTACTCACACAGTACATGTATGCAAGACTAATTTTTCAGTACGAATATAACTCAATAGGTCAAGAACAGGGTAAACGGTATCCAAAGTCCAGTCTGAACTGCTGATGCATTCTGATAAAATAAAACCAAATAAAAGGTTACTCTAAATAATAATGATAATGATAATAACAATAACAATATCAAATCTTGTTCATCTAATTTTAACCTATGCAAGTAATTCCTTGGTGACTGTGATAGTTGAAGATGTGTCAACTTGGCTGGACTCCAGTTGTGAGGGGTAGTTCCCATGATGGGATCAGATGACTGAGTTCTGAGCGGCTGGTCTGCCCAAGGGGAGTTTCCCCAGGGGTGTGGCCTACCTGCAATGCTATTCCAAGGACAAGCTGGAAGAATGGCATTCCGGACTATATACTTCCTTGAGTGAGCGGCTCGCCGCTCGCCCTGGAGGTTTCGGATTCATCCTTTGTTGGGAACAGCAACCAGCGTGCTGCGTGCCAGCTTGACTCTCTCGGCTCTGTTGTGCTTACAGGAACCAGGCGGCTCTGGGCCTCATCTCCTCCAGAGACGAACTTTGTGGCTTGAACTCCTCTGCTGTGCGTGCGAAAGCCAGGTGGCTCTGGGCCCCATCCCCCTCCAGAGACGAACTTTTCATCTTGTACTTGTCGGCTTCTACACGCTTGTGAGCCATTTACCTAAGATAAATCTCTCTCTCTCTCTCTTTCTCTCTCTATAAATATATATATACACTTTGCTGTTTTTTGTGTTTCTCTAGAGAACCCAATCCAACACAGTGACCAATTTAATCTACTCTATATTTCCTAGATCATAGTATGCACCTATTAACCCCCTTCAGGGTCCCATAACCATATAATCAGAAGGGATATCACATATCACATCAGCAATCTGTATCTTGTTTTAGTTTAGCATAGGCAGTGCTTACTTGATTTTAAGGTTCATTATCATATGAGTGAAAGTATCAAATAAATAAATATTTTAAACTATATTACCAACTAGAAACTCACCTTTAATAAAGCAAATACCAACAGGAAGAGCTTTTTCAGGTTCTTGACTTAACAAATAATACTTTATAGTTTCAAATATATTTCCATCTGCATGGGCTGCCTCAGCTAACTGCATACATTCTTCTACTGTGGGTAGCTTGCACTAGAAAATAAGTGATTTGATGACAATGTTACTAAAACTTATAGGGATAAAAGCAACAGTGTAAGTAGTGCATATTTCGAATATATGCAATGCTTTTCCTTAGTAAAGCTGCCCTACAGAGATGTAAATGAAATCATTCTGTTTAAGAGCATATTTATAGAGTAACTTTAAGATTGAATAACAATAAATGGTGTCATTAGCTAATGACTCAATAGTTTTTCATCATACAAATAGCTCATGAAAGAAGTGAAAGCAAAGAAAATTGTCATGATAATATTGGAATTAGTACCTGAAAATACAATTTAGCCAAAAAACCTCTGAAATTAGTTAGTTTACAACAAATATCCTCACCACTGTCAAAAGCTACATTAAACGTAGCAAACACAGGAAGTGCACATTACATGCCCTCTACCCTGTAATTTAATTTCACTTGGCCTTTGAGATGAATTAACTTTATATCAACATCAGAGGCAAAAAAATGTAGAAGCTCTGTTTTTAGCTTTGACATTCTGAAATGCCACACTGTAGATGTCCGTCCATGAAGTTTCATTCACTATAAAATGGAAAGCCATATTCCTCATCATTTCAAATATTTTTTTCTCTGTTAAAACTTAAGAGCATGTTCCTTCTTCAGTTAAGTTCCTCCACTTCCATAACTGGACAGGTATGAATTAACTAACATTTTATATCAAATTCAGATGTATTTATGATTTTTACATTTTAATGTTTATTTGATTTTAAGCGACATTAATAAATATTCTCCCCAGTCTTTGGCAACCACTAAGACTGAGCTTCCAATATTTTGTGTTGTGCCTTCTGATGATTTGGGTCATCCTTATTAAGGTTCTACATCTCCTCTGTCCTTGAGATTTGCCACTCTTTTCCTCCCTTTTTACCTTTCTTTTCCGTATCCCTTAAGTTATTGTGATGGCTTATTCAATTTATTTCATAAATTAGGTGGCAACTTTCTTAACTTTCATAAGTTAGATGCTGACTTGATGGCACCTAACACCACCAACACCACCACTTGTCAGTTTGTCGTACTGTGGTGGCTTGCATGTTGCTGTGAGGTTGGATGCTACGCAACTGGTATTTCAAATATCAGCAGGGTTACCCACGGTGGATAGGTTTCAGCAGAGGTTCCAGACTAAGAAAGACTCCGAAGAAGGAAGGGACCACCCCATTCTCAAAGAACTGGCCAGTGAAAACCTTATGAATAACAGTGAAACATTTTCTGATATATTACTGGAAAACTTTCACAGGACTAGGCAGTGTTTTGTTCTGTTGTACATAGGGTCGCTATGAGTCAGAGGTGACTAGACGGCACCTAAAACATTTATTTCTTATAATACGTTTATTATCCAACATTTTACAAAATTTCTGGTTGTTTAAAATTTAAAATAAACTGAACATTGTAGATATTTCTCACTCAAAAAGAAATTACAATAAGTTAAATAAATGACTCTCACATAATTTCTTATTGTTTCTTCACCCTCAGTCACTAAATGCCAGTTATTTAATGAGCAACTACTATATGCTAGGTTGATATTGATATATTCTCAAAGATTAAAGGTAATAAAAAGAAGATACTTGCCATTGAAATTTCATTCTCAAGTAGATTAAGATGATCATCGTATAACTCTTATCTTAAAATTCTAAAATTTAGTAAGGTAGCATCTATTTAAATATATCATTTTATATTTACATTCCTTACTGGTGAAAATGTTCAGAATTATTAACAGTTTTACACATACACACTAGTTTCAAAATAGTTATTAATGAAGTCTGACCAGAGATTCTAATTATAACCTTTGAGGATGTGTGACTTAAGACTAAAAACCAAACCCACTGCCATTGAGTCAGATACGACTCATAGTGAACCCTCCTTGGGTTTCTGAGGCAGTATCACTATGGAAAAAGATCTCCCAATCTTTCTTCTGAAGAATGGCTGGTGGGTTTGAATCGCCAGCCTTCTCGTTAGCAGTCAAGTCTTAGGCACTATACCACCAGAGCTCTATTTCTGCCCTATCATTAAGAACTGTGTACTCATAAACAAGTTAAATAAATGCAGTGTAGTAAATTACTTAGTATGGCTCTTCTACCCATAGGTCATTGTAAACTCAGTGGTGGAATGAGCAACCGAGGAGCTCCTGATAACGTTATAAATGTTATCCACCTGGGTTATTTCTGTTGGGTGTGGCACAATGCAATGTTATGGGAGGCTCTCTCTCAGGTGCTTAGAGTTCTGATGCTATGATTGGCTAGTTTGGCCACTCTGCCAAGCTCAAAAGGAGGCCTCCTAGAGGCAGAACTCTCTCTGACTGCTCGTTGAGGAAGATGTGCTGCCAAAAGAGACAACGGCCCCTGAAAGAGACACATACTGCTGGGAAAGAGATGCAAGAGACATACACTGCTGAGTAAGACATGGAGGGACATGCACTGCTGGGGGAGAGACAGAGATGGCGGGCTGGGGAGAGAGACTGAGCATTTTTCCTGAAATTGAATTGTAGCCTGGTGCTTCCCTAATAAACCCTGTAATCTGTGAGTTCTGCGTGGCCACTGCAGTGAATTATCAAACCCAGGAGAGAGGTGGTGGGTGCTTTGGGAGGAAGGGTTGGAGAAAGGGCTGGAGGGAGGCAGCATGTCTGGCCTTGCAGGCATAGGCCTTGGGCTATTGATGGTGATTCTGTCTTCCTCTTGTGGGATTAGAGGAGGTCAGAATATGTGGCCTCCTTGCCCTTTTTGCAATAAGGTTAGGTAAACATTATGAAGTCTCATTATTCACATCTGCACCTCCTGCCTCAGAGGATATCTATTAACGTACATGAAAACACTGCACAGTAAGAGGGCATTCCAGCAAGATGGCAGAATAGGCACACAAGCTACACAGACCCTGTGCAACAAAGCAGTGGGAAACCAACTGAAACAGATACAAAAGATGATCATGGAACCCTGAGTTATGAAGGCAAAGATAAAGAAATAGATTAAATACCAAGTAGTATAAGAACTTGAATGAAAACTGTGAGTAAGGAGACAAATGGAGCTGTGGACTGCTGGCTATCCCGAGGGTAGAATCATTTTTTAATATTTCCCAGTTGCAATCTAAGAATCATCTCTGCTCACTAAGGATTGCATGGGCAAAGACTGTATTGATGCCTGACAACCAGAAAGGCAAATGGGGAGAAGGAGAAAAACAGACCTGTGGACTGCTCGAGGGTGTCCTGAAGGGACAACCATTTTGAATATTTGCAAGTGGTGTTCTTACCTAGACAGGCAATGCAGTATGAAGATAGCATGGGTGGCCTCCCTGGAGGCTGATGACTGGAAAGGTGTGATATCTCCCTTAATACTTTTATATCCTACATTCTTGGTGAATAGAGGTGTGGCTATCCTCCGCCTCCACACATGATCTTGACCAGCAAGAATTCCACCCCAGTCTGTGCCCCGACAGAGCCTGGGTGCCGTGCCCTGCCCCTCACAGTTCTGTTTTTGATTGCCTGTTTTTAAATTAGTGTTTTTATCTTCCTCCTTTTTTCTTTCACTAGTTCCCCTTTTTTCTTTCTTTTGGTTCTTCCCATTCCTTGCTTTTCCTTATGCAATTTTCCCATTTTTTCTTTACTATTCTTTCATCTTTGCTCTTTTCTTTCACTCTTCCTTCCCAAGATATTGTGGCTTTTTCTTTTGTCTTTTTCTCACTATCTTTCTTTAATATACTTTTAAAAGATATTTTGATTTTTGCAATTGCTACCTTTTACTTATACAGTTTAAGTTTTTGTTCTCAGTTTTATCTTTTTGGTGGTTTATGTTATTTTATTTTATTCTCTTGTCTAACAAGTGGAATACAGCAACTGTTCCAACATAACCCAACCATAACTACATCTCTTACAGCCCCACCCACTGAGTGAGGGGTACCACTTGCTTTTGCACTAAGTAACCAATGACAGACAGCAGCCAATACTAGCTCACCTCACCCGCAACTGCTCCTTATGAACAGCTAACAGAGATCTGTGAACACAACCTCATTTTCTTTCAGACATTAAATATAAATACAACACCACTACAATGTCTTGGAGAAATCCAACCATCACAGTCCACACAAAGGTAAAGAAGTGGATTAAATACCAGAAATCACCAAGATAAAGTAGTAGAAACAAGGGCTCAGGATACAAACTCAGATCTCTTGAGGAAGAAGCAGCATTTGAACTCCTTGATAAGGAATTCAGAAGAATTATATTT
The DNA here is from genome assembly GCF_000298275.1 of Orycteropus afer afer. Taxonomy (NCBI): domain Eukaryota; kingdom Metazoa; phylum Chordata; class Mammalia; order Tubulidentata; family Orycteropodidae; genus Orycteropus; species Orycteropus afer. The sequence continues at coordinate 1,236,770 of NW_006921865.1, read as the reverse complement.
GAGTACCTTCAATAGATTGAGAGACAGATCAAGGAAAACACTGATAAAATTAAGGAAAATACAAACAAAATTTTAGAACAATTTAAGAAAACAATATAAGAACAAGCTGACAAAATAAACAAAAAATTACAAATAAAATAAAAACAACAGAAATCCAGGGGGAAAAAAAAAAAACAACCTAAACACACTGCCGCCGATTCAGTTATGACTCACGATAAACTCTCCCTGGGTTTCTGAGACAGTATCACTATGGAAGTAGATTGCCCAACCTCCTTCCAAGGAGTGGCTGGTGGGTTTGAACCCCCAGCCTTCTGGTTAGCAGTCAAATGCCTTAAGCACTATGCCACCAGAGCTC
>NW_006921865.1:1222191-1236315 GCF_000298275.1 Orycteropus afer afer | reverse complement strand
TTGAACCCCCAGCCTTCTGGTTAGCAGTCAAATGCCTTAAGCACTATGCCACCAGAGCTCCTAGAAACCCAGAAGATTAATACTAATATTTCAGAAATATATAACACATTGAATGGGCAAAGGGATGAATCAGAAAAAAGATCAAAACAAAATGTAGAAAGCCTAAGTTTCACGTGGAATACTATCAAGAGGAATAAACTACTCCAATAAATTTGAAAACCTAGAAGATGGACAGATTTCTAGAAACAGACTACTTGCCTAAACTGACACAGACTGAGATAGAAAATGTGAACAGATTTACAACAAAAGAAGAAATTGAACAGGTCATAAAACAAATCACCAAGAAAAAGAGCCTTGGCCTAGGTGGTTTCACTGGACAATTCTACTAATCATTTAGAGGAAAGCTGACATTAATCCTACTCAGACTATTCCAGAATGTAGAAAAGGATGAATCCTCCCAAATTCATTTTATGAAGCAAGCATAACCCTGATATGAAAACCAGGGAAAGACTCCACTACAAAGGAAAACTATACACCAATATCCCTCATGAATATAGACGCAAAAATCTTGAACAAAATCCCAGCCAACAGACTCTAAAAACATCAAAATAATAATACATTATGACAAAGTGGGATACATACCAGATATGCAAGGATGGTTCAATATTAGAAAAACAACTAATGTAATCCATCACAAAAGTAAAATAAAAGATTCACATGATCATATCAAAAGATGCAGAAAAGGCTTTTGTTAAATCTACCACCCATTCCTGATAAAAACTCTCAGCAAAGGAATAGAAGGGAAATTTCTCAATGTAATAAAGGGCATATATGCAAAATCAACAGCCAACACTATTCTCAATGAAGAAAGACTGAAATAATTTTCCCCTGTGGGCAGGAACCAGACAAGGATGCCTCTATCTCCACTTCTATTCAACATTGTATTGGAAGTCCTAGCCAAGGGAAGAATGCAAGAAAGAGGAATCAAAGGTATCCAAATTGGTAAGGAAAAACTCAAACAATCCCTACTTGCTGATGATATGATCCTATATATAGAAAACCCAAGAGATTCAGCAAGAAAACTACTGGAATTTATTGAAATATTTAGCATAGCGGCAGGATACAAGATCAACCTACAAAAATCAGTTGGATTCTTGTAATCCAGTAGAGGTTTCTGAAAAGGACGTAAGGAAATCAATACCATTTAAAATGGTTTCCAAAATGATAAAATATTTGGGAATAAGTCTTACCAGGAACACAAAAGACCTATACAAAGAAAACTACAAAGCACTACTTCAAGAAACTACAAGAGATCTACACAAATGAAAGGGCATACTATGCTCATGGATAGGAATATTGAACATTATGAAAATGTCAATACAGCCCAAAGCAATCTATACATTCAATGCAATCCCAATCCATATTCCATAAACATTCTTTAAAGACATGGAACAACCAATCACTAATTTTATATGGAAAGGAAAGAAATCCTAGATAAGCAAAGAATACTGAAGAAAAGGCAGATGGCTTTTTGGAGGGCTAGAACTGTTAAGGACAGCTGGGAGGTGGCAGCAGACAGCTTTGTGGAGGGCTGGAACTGGTAGGGACAGCCAGGATGTGGTGGTAGATGGCTTTTTGGAGGTCTGGGCCTGGTGTGGAAGGCCGGGAGGCAATGGAAGACAGCTTTTGGATAGCCAGAACTGGTAGGGAAGGCTGGGAAGTGGGAGTGCAGCAGTTTGGAACAGCTAAGAGAGATGAACTCGTCTGTCGGTTTGTTGTCCTTGGTGACTTGTGTGTTGCTGTGAGACTGGAGGCTGTGCTACCAGTGTTTCAAGTGCCAACAAAGTTAGCCATGGTGGACAGGTTTCAGTGAAGCTTCCACCCTAAGACAGACATGGAAGGAGGAAGAGGTCATCTCATTCTTAAAGAAGTGGCCAGTGAAAAACTGATGAACAGCAGTGATATATTACTGAAAAATAGCCCTGAAACAATGTCTGATATAGTGCCAGAGGATGAGTCGGAAACAATGTCTAATACAGTGCCAGGGGATGAATCGGAAGGCACTCAAAATATGACTAGGAAAGAGCTGCATCCTCAGAATAGAGCTGACTTGATGATGTGGATGGAGTAAAGCTTTCAGGACCTTCTTTTGCTGATGTGGTACACCTCATGATAAAAAGAAACAGCTGCAAGTATCCATTAATAGCTAGAAAACAGAATGTACAAAGTATAAATCTAGGAAAATTGGAAGTTGTCAAAAATGAAATGGAATGCATAAAGCTCTATATACTAGGCATTAGTGAGCTGAAATGGACCAGTTTTGGCCATTTTGAATCAGACAATCATATGATCTACTATGCTGGGAATGACAAATTGAAGAGGAATGGCGTGGCATTCATCGTCACAAAGAATGTTTCAAGATCTATCCTGAAGTGCAATGCTGTCAGTAGCAGGATAATATCCATACACCTACAAGAAAGACCAGTTAATAATACTGTTATTCAAATTTACACACCAATCACCAAAGCCAAAGATGAGGAAATTGAAGATTTTTACCAACTTCTGCTGTTTAAAATCGACCAAACATGCAATCAAGATGTGCTAATTATAACTGGTGATTGGAATGCGAAAATTGGAAACAAAGAAGAATTACTGGTAGTTGGAAAACATGGTCTCAGTGATAGAAATGATGCTACAGATCACATGATAGAATTTTGGAAGATCAATGACTTATTCATTGCAAATACCTTTTTTCAACAACACAAACAACAGCCATACATATGGACTTCACCAGACGGAGTACACAGGAATCAGGTGGACTACATCTGTGGCAAGAGGTGATGGAAAATCTCAGTATCTTCAGGCAAAACAAGGCCAGGAGCTGATTGTGGAACAGACCATCAACTGCTCATATGCAAGTTCAAGATAAAATGGAAGACAATTAAAACAACTCCACGAGAGCCAAAATATGATCTTGATTTTATCCTTCATGAATTTAGAGACCATCTAAAGAATAGATTTGATGCATTGAAAACCAATGACTGAAAACCAGAAGAATTGCGGGATGACATCAAGAACATCACCCATGAAGAAAGCAAGAGGCCATTAAAAAGACGGGAAAGGAAGAAAAGACCAAAGTAGATATCAGAAGAGACTCTGAAACTTGCCCTGGAATGGAGAGTAGCTAAAGCAAATGGGAGAATTGACAGGACAAAAGAGCTGAACAGAAGTTTTCAAAGAGCAGCTCAAGAAGACAAAGTCAATTATTATAATGAAATGTGGCAAGAGTTGGAGTTAGAAGAGCAAAAGGGAAGAACATTCTCAGCATTTCTCAAGCTGAAAGAACTGAGGAAAAAATTTAACCCTTGAATTGCAATACTAAAAGATACCATGGGCAATATGTTGAATGATGCAGAAAACATCAAAAGAAGATGGATGGAATACATAGAGTCAGTATACCAAAACGAAGTGGTAGGTGATCGTTCATTTCAGGAGGTGACATATGATCAAGAACTAATGATATTGAAGGAGGAAGCTGAAGCTGCACTGAAGGAATTGGTAAAAATAAGATAAAACAAGGCTCCGGGAATTGATGGAATACCCATTGAGATGCTTCAGCAAATGGATGCCCCTCTGAATACACTCCCTCGGCTATGCCAAGCTACCTGGCCAACTGACTGGAAGAGATCCATATTTGTATCCAAAGAAAGGTGATACCACAGAATGTGGAAATTATTGAACAATATCATTAATATTGCATGCAAGTAAAATCTTACTGAAGATAATTCAAAAACAGTTATAGCAGTAATTGACAGAGCACTTCCAGAAATGCAAGCTGGATTCAGAAGGGGATATGGAGCGAGGGATATCATAGCTGATGTCTATGGATCTTGGCTGAAAGCAAAGAATACCAGAAGATATTTACTTGTGTTTTATTGACTATGCAAAGGCATTCGATTGTGTGGATCATAACAAATTATGGATAACCTTGAGAAAAATGGGAATTCCAGAACAATTAATTGTACTCATGAGGAACCTTTACAGAGACCAGGAGTCTGTTGTTTGAACACAACAAAGGGATACTGCATGGGTTAAAATCAGGAAGAGATTGCATCAGGGTTGTATCTTTCACTGTACTTATTCAACTTGTATGCTGAACAAAGAATCAGAGAAGCTGGACTATACAAAGAAGAATGTGGCATCAGGATTGGAGGAAGGCTTATCAACAACCTGCAATACACAGATGACACAACTTTGCTTGCTGAAAGTGAGGATGACTTAGAGCACTTACTAATGACAATTAAAGACTACAGTCTACAGTATGAATTGTACCTCAATATAAAGAAAATAAAAATCCTCACAACTGGACCAATAAGCAGCACCATGATAGATGGAGAAAAGACTGAAGTTGTCAAAGACCTCATATTACTTGGTTCTATAATCAATGCCAGTGGAAGCAGGAGTGAAGACATCAAAAGACATATTCCATTGGGCAAATCTGCTGCAAAAGACCTCTTCTACACACTGAAGAGCAAAGATATCTCCTTGAAAACTAAGATGTCCCTAACCCAAGCCATGGTATTTTCAATCACCTCATATGCATGTGAGAGTTGGACAAAGAATAAGGAAGATCGAAGAATTGATGCTTTGAGTTGGGGTGTTGGTGAAGAATGCTGAAAGTACCATGGACTACTAAAAGGATTAATAGATCTGTCCTGGAAAAAGTGCAGCCGAATGCTCCTTGGAAGCAAGAATGGCCAGGCTTCGTCTCACCTACTTTGGTCATGTTGTCAGAAGGGACCATTCTCTGGAGAAGGATGTCATGCTTGGTAGGGTGGAGGGTCAACGAAAGAGGGGGAGGCCTTCAACGAGATGGATTGATACAGTGGCTGCGATGATTGGCTCGAGTATAGCAGGGATTGTGGGGCTGGTGCGGGATCGGGCAGTGTTTCGTTCTGCTGTGCATGGGGTCGCTATGAGTCGGAAATGACTCGACGGCACTTAACAACAACAACAACACAGGGTTGCTATGAATCAAAGACCATTCAATGACACATAACAACAACAAACAAAACTGAAGAAGAAGGAGTTCTTGTGGCATAATGCCTAAGGCATTTGACCAGAAGGCTAGCAGTTCAAACTCACCAGCCACTCCTCAGAAGGAAGATTGGGCACTCTACTGTAGAGATCCTGCTTCCAAAACCCAAGGAGGGGTCGCTATAAGTGGTATAGACTCATCGGCAATTAGTTTAGTTTTTTGGCTACTGAAAAAGAACAAAGTAGGAGGTCTCACATGCCCAGATCTCAAAAGCTACTACACAGACACAGTTGTCAAAACAACCTGGTATTGGTACAACAATAGACACATAAACCAGTAGAACAGAATTGAGAACCCAGAAACAGATCCATCAACCTATGATCAGTTGATCTTTGACAAAAGGCCGAAATGTATTCAATGAGGAACAGACAGTCTCTTTCTTTGGCAAAAATGGTTCTGGCAAGACTGGGTATATTTGCAGAAAACTGAAGCAAGATCCATATCTCACATCGTACACAGAAACGAACTCCAGATGGATCAAAGACTTAAATGTCAAACCTAAACCTATAAAGTTTACCAAAGGAAAAATAGCGAAAAACTTAGGGGCCCTAATTTATGGCATAAATAGACTATCAAGCATAACCCAAGAAGCACAAACAGTGGAAGATAAACTAGATTCTTCCAAAAATTAAAGTCTTATGTGCATCAGAAGACTTCTCCAAAAGAGTAAAAGGAGAACCTACAGAATGAGCTTTGGTGAAAATATTCAGCAGTGAAATATCTGACATGGGATTTATTTCTAAGATTTATAGAAAACTTCAACATGTCAACATCAAAAAGGCAACCAATCCAATTAAAAAATGGGCAGAAGACATGAACAGATACTTCACCATAGAAGATATTCAGGCTACCAACAAATACATGAAGAGATGTTCCTTATCATTAGCTATTAGAGATGCAAATAAAAACAATTATGAGATACTATCTCACCCCAGTATGAATAGTAAAGCTCACAAAGACAGAAAATAACAAATGCTGGTGATGATGTGGAGAGACTGGAACGCTCATACCCTGATGGTGGGACTATAAAATGATACAACCACTGTGGAAATCAGTATGGGGAATCCTCAAAAAGTTGGGAATAGAAATACATTTGATCCAGCAATCTCATTACTAGGTATATACTCAAAGGAGTGAGAGGCAGGACATTAATAGATATATGCACACTCACATTCCTTGCAGCACTATGAATAATAGCAAAGAGATGGAAACAACCTAAGTGCTCATCAAGCAAAGAATAGATAAACACACTGTGGTACATACACACAATGGAATACTATGCAACCCTAAATAATAATATAGAATCTGCAAACCACCACATAATGCATATGAACTTGGAGGACATTATGCTGAATGAAATAAGTCAATCACAGAAGGACAAATATTGTATGAGTCCATTATTTTAGAAAGTCAAGGAAAAGATTAGACATAAAAGGAAACTTTTTTTGTTGGTTACCAGGGATTGGAGGGAAGGGGAGGCTAAATTTCTAGATAGGTTGAAAAAAAAGTTGTATATATATATGTATAAAAGTGTTTACCAGGGGTAGGAGGGAGGGGGAAAGGGGAAGCTTTCATTTGGGGGGCATTGAGTTTATGCTAATAGGTGGTAGAGTATCTAGTCAAAGGATAGTAATAATGGTGGCACAACATGAAAAATGTCATCAATGTCCCTAAGCTGTAAATGTGGAAGTTGTTATGTTGGTGAATGTCTTGTTGTATATGTTTTCAACACAATTAACAGTTTTTTTAAAAAAGAAAATGCACTGTAAGATATAATTAAGAAAAGTAATCCGGCTTCCTTCCAGATAGCATTTACATTTCAAAATTAAAAAAGCTTCTAGTTGTCATGTTTATAAAAGCAAAAATATAGCACATTTAAAAAGCAATTTACAGAATACAAATATATAAACAAGTTAGAATAATCTATGATCTCACAATCCACTGTTGACTTTGGGCCTTTATCATTTCACAAGCATTTTCCATGAACTCTTTGGCTTTGTCACACACACTCTCACTCATTCACTCACTCACTCTTTGTCAATCTGCAGTAACATAATCCTCAATACATGTCTTTTGTTGAATGAATAAGGTCCCCAATAACATGGAGGGAGAAAAATCAAAGTTCAAATAAGGGGAAAAAGAAACTTTATAAAAGATGAGAATAATGTTGTATTTGTATCTCGCCTTTTTCTTAAAATAATTGTTGTTGTTGTTATGTGTCCTCGAGTCGGACCTGACTCATAGCAACCCCTCCTTAGGTTTCCGAGGCAGTATCACTATGGAAATAGATTGCCCAACCTTCCTTCCGAGGAGTGGCTGGTGGTTTTGACCACCAGCCTTCTGGTTATCAGTCAAGTGCCTCAGGCACTATGCTACCAGAGCTCCTTAAAATAACTGTAGGGATCTTAAATATGCTATAAATAAAATAAATATATACATACAGTTACTGAAAAAAAAGTCATATGGCCTGTACATAATTTTTTAATCTTCATTTTATTAAACCATTTTATAGGTATCTACTGATGATAATAGGAGCTCTGGTGGTATAGTCCCTAAGGCATTAGGCTGCTAACCGGAAGGCTGGTGGTTCAAACCCAATAGCCACTCATTGGAAGGAAGGTTGGGCAATCTACCTCCATAGTGATACCACCTCAGAAATCTGAGGATGGGTCGCTATGAGTTGGAATCGACTCAACGGCATTGAGTTTTGTTTTTCTTTTTGTTACCGATGTTAATAAAAATAGAACCTCATTATTATTATTATTATTTTTTAACTTGGTGTTGTAAATTACATAGTTTGGCTTTCCTAGCCATAATCTTTGTAAACTCCATGGTTGAATTTGTCGTGAGCAACTGAGTAGCTCCTGATTGCTAAAGTTATCAACCTGGTGTATTTCTGTTGGTGCAGCATGAAACAATCTTCTGGGAAGTTCGCCCCCTCTCAGGTGTATAGAATTCTAATGTTGGGATTGGTTAGTTTTCCAACTCTGCCAGGCTTAAGATAAGGAGCTCTAGTAGCCTAGTGCTTAAGGCTTTTGACTGTTAACTAGAAGGCTGGTGGTTCAAACGCACAAGCCACTCCTCAGAAGGAAGGCTGGGAAACTGCTTCCATAGTGATACTGCTTCAGAAACCTAAGGAGGGTTGCTATGAGTCAATGGCAGTGAGTTTGGTTTTGGTTTAGAGGCAGAAAGAATCTCTCTGACTGCCAGCTGAGACAGACGTGCTGCTGAGAGAAATGGCTCGCTGCGAGAGACTGAGAACATTCCTGAACTTGAATTGTAGACTGTTGCTTCCCTAATAAAACCCATAATCTGTTGAGTTCCATGTGACCACTGCAAAGAATTATCAAACCCAGCAGAGAGGTGGTGGGTGCTACAGGAGGAATGGTTGGTGATAAGGTTAGTAAGAGGGCTGGAGGGTGGTGGCATGTCTGGCTTCATAAGAACAGGCCTTGGGCTACTGATGGTGATTCTGTCTTCCTCTTGCACAGTCAGAGGAGATCAGAAGATGCAGCTTCCCTGCCCCTTTAGCAGCACTGAAATATACAAATGTACCATAATTTAAATATATAATTCCACTATTGTCAAACATTCCAGTTTCTTTTATATATAATCTTGGTATACAAATTTCCATATCCACCAAATAATTATTTTCATAAGCACTTTAGAATAATTAATGCAAATTGTATTATATTTAATTCATTTAAAGACCCTACATTGTCTATTTTAAAAAGTTAGCATTGTTGTTGTCAGTTGCCATCAAGTTGATTCTGACTCATAGTGACCCTAGGTATAACAGAACAAAACACTACCCAGTCGTGCACCATGCTCACAATCCTTGCTATGTTTGAGCCCAACACTTTCTTAATCCATCTTGCTGAAGCTCTTCCCCTTTTTCCCTGATTCTCCACTTTTCCAAGCATGATATCCTTCCCTAGGGAATAGTCCCTTCTGACAACATGACAAAAGTAGGTGAGGCAAAGTCTGGCTATTCTTTCATCCAAAGGGCATTCTGGCTGTACTTCTTCCAGGATAAATTTGTTAATTTTTCTGGCATTCCATGGTATTTTCAGTATTCTTCAACCAATACCACAATTCAATGGCATCGATTCTACTTCAGTTTTCCTTATTCACTGGCATCGATTCTACTTCAGTTTTCCTTATTCACTGTCCAGCTTTCACATACATATGACGTGAATGAAGATACCTTGGCTTGGGTCAGGCACACCTTAGTCTTCAAAGTGACATCTTACTGTTCAACACTTTAAACTGGTCTCTTGCAGCAGATTTTCTCAGTGCAATATGATGTTTCATTTCTTGATTACTGTTTCCATGGGTATTTATTATGGATCCAAATAAAATGAAATCATTTTTTCTCCATTTTTCAATGCATTTTATTGAAATATAATTTATGTATAGTGAAATACACAAAACTAAAGTGACATGGGTCAATGCATTTGTTTTTTTGCAGTGTTCCCTCCCACTCTGGCAACCAACAAGGAAAGTTTCCTTCCATATATAAACCTTCCCTTGACTCTCCACAACAATGAACTAATACTACATTTGTCTGTCTATGATTGACTTATTTTACTCAGTGTAATTTCCTCCAAGTTCATCCATATTATGTGGTGTTTTACAGACTCTACATTATTCTTTAGTGCTGCATAGCATTCCATTATGTGTATGTACCATAGTTTGGTCATCCACTCTTCCGCCATAAATCTAAGAGATAAGTCCCTTGCCAGATATGTAATTATCGGCAAACATGAATTTGTTGCTGTCAGTTTTATTATGTGCTTTTTTGTGGTGCTGATTTCTTTGTTCCATATAATTTTCTATGCTGAGCTCATTTTGTTTATGAATCATGTTATCACTTTCTTCATGGCTATTGTTTTAGTATTTGCTGAATATTTATGCTGGTCCTCTTTTTTGATGTGAAGGTTTATCCTTTTTCTTTGAGGTTACCCTGTGACTTATAGTTGTCTTTTTAAGTTTAGAACAGCCCGTTCTATCTTGTAGTTGTCTTGACTTTCCTACCATCTAGAAGTTCTGTAATGACACAGTTTTTTCCCTCTTTTTGCTTTGCAGTTGTCCTCATCTGTCAATTGATGTCTCTGGTTCCCTGTTTACAATCTTGTAGGCTTATTTACTTTGGACACTTCCATAGCTGGGTTGGTTTCTGGGTTATATCATCATGGATGTTAATTGTCAGTTGTTTGCTGTTGTTGCTTTTCTGTCCAAAGGACTCCCTTTAGCATCTCTTGTAAGGTTGGTCTGGTTTTAACAAATTCCCTTAATTTCTGCTTATCTGGAAATGTCCTAATTTCACCATCATATTTGAGGGACAATTTTTCTGGGTACATGATTTTTGGTTGGAGATTTTTCTCTTTCAGTGTTTTATATATACCATCCCATTGTCTTCTCACCTGCATAGTTTCTGCCGAGAAATCCCAGCTTAGTCTTACTGGTTGCCCCTTGTAGGTAACTTTTCATTTTTCACATGCTGCTCTCATGATTCTTTCTTTGTCTTTGTTTTTGGTAAGTTTGATGATGATATGTCTGGTTGATTTTCTTTTGGGGTCTATCTTGTTTGGGGTTTGCTGAACTTCCTATGGATATATTCTCATCTTTCATCATACCAGGAAAATTCTCTTCCAACATATCTTCAACAATTTTCTTTGGTTTTATTTGTGTCTTCCTGTTCTGGAATTCCGATGACACGTAGGTTATTCCTTTCGATGGTACCCCACATGAACCTTAGGCTTTCTTCATTTTGTTTTGATCTTTTTTCTGATTTACCTCTTTCCAAAGAAGTGTTCAGGTATTTGCCTTCAGTCTCCCTAATTCTTCCATTGATTTAATTCTGCTCCTTTGCCCATTCAATGTCTTATCTATTTCTGAAAATTTAGTATTAGTGTTCTGGATTTCTGTGTGTAGATTTTGTATCATTTCTAATTTTTCACTTAGTTTTTGTATTGTCTTTTGAAATTGTTCTAGGGTTTTTTTCTGTGTTTTCCTTGATCTGTCTCTCAATTCATTGAAGATATCTAAATATAATTCTTTTGAATTTCTTAACAGGGAGTTTGAATGCTGCATCTTCCTCAGGGATGTGTTTTGGGTCTGTATCCTGGTCCCTTGTTTCTCCTGCTTTATCTTGCTTCTTTGTGTGGACTGTCATGCCCTGTTGTCTCTGAGGCATTGTGATGTTTTTTGTGTTTATATTTAATTAGTGATTGTATGTTGGAGTGACTTGCCCACGATTTTCGTTTTGTTTTGTTTGTGTGTTATCCACGCAAGCAGGGTACTATGCTCCTCTACTCACTAGCTGACAGCACTTATACACTTACCACCTGTCTCCTTTCCTATTGTCAGCTTCTCATATGTCCCTGCCGACCTTGGCAAACTGAGGCTATTCTTTGGTCCCTGGAATCCTAATGAGAACGCTATCACTTTAAAATCCAAAATGGTTGCCACTTGTAAAGATTCAAAATGGCCACGCCCTTGGTCACTTAAATATCCAAAATGGCTGCTGCTTGTAAATATTCAAAATGGCCACGCCCATGGTCACTTTAAATATCCAAAATGGCTGCACTCTTGGTCACTTTAAATATTCAAAATGGCTGTCACGTGTAAACAATCAAAATGGCTGTGCCCTCTGGACAGCAGAAAGTCAACAGCTTAGGTTGTCTTCCTCTGTGCTGTTTCCCTTCCTAGTCATAGGCCACCAGTGCAGTCATCCCCACAGCCCTTGGTGACCAGGGCTGATCTTTAGGTCAATTCTCAGGTCCCAACACTACTCGGAAATATTCAGGCTCTTGGTCCCGTCAGAGTAGCTGATAGTCCACAGTTCTATCTCTGTACTCACTGTTTTCATTCAGGTGTTTCTACTGTTGTTGTTGTTGTTATGTGCCGTCCAGTCAGCCCTGACTCATAGAGACCCCTCCTTGGGTTTCCAAGGCAGTATCACTACGGAAGTAGGATTGCCCAACCTTCTTTCCGAGTTGGTGCCTAATCCACTTCTGTATAGTTCCTTTTAAAGCTTAGGGCTCCTGGATTATCTTCTCTATCCCTGTCCATTGTTTTTCTTTTCTTTGTTGAAGAAGGTCTGTGTTGCTTGTCTGCCTATTCCCCCATCTTACATGAAGTCCTAAAATGAAATCTTTGACAACTTCTATCTTACCTCTATTTACCTTGGTTGCTGAAAGTGAAGATGACTTTCAGCACTTACTTTTGAAGATCAAAGACTACAGTCTTAGTATGGTTTACACATCAAAATAAATAAAACAAAAATCCTCACATTTGGACCAATAAACAAAATCACAATAAATGGACAAAAGTTAGCACACATACACCTTAAAATACAGTGGTATACTGCTAAGAGCTAGTGAATTAGGGTTGGATTTGAGTTGAAAATTGTCACTCCACCATTAGCTGACTAATGTAGGCAAGTTCTTTATCTTTTCTAAGCTGGCTTTGTTTGTAAAATAGAAGTAATATCATCTTCTTTTAAGGGTTACATGAGAATTCAGTAGGATTCAAAAATATGTAAAAATTTAGTTCCAATCACCTGTTTTCAATGAGTAGATGCTCAATAAATATTACTTCCTTTTATGACTATTGTATTTTTAAAAAGCATCCTAAAGGTACTGCATGTTTGTTTTTCTATATATATCTTTATTTGCCTAAATTTAACATTTGTTAACTTATAACATTTTATTCCAAACTACGATATTTACTTTCATCACCATACCTTTTCATGAAGCTCATTTATCTCTTCAGTACACCCTGGATAGAAAGCACAGAGTTTTACTAACTGTAGTTCATTATCAGGAGTCATCAGGAGAAGATCAGCTGCCAAATTCCTATTCACACAAAAGGAAAAAATCTAAAAATAATATTTAGAACTATTTCAAAAGAAGGAGACCCTTTTAATACCTCCCTTGCTTTCCTACATAAGCAGCACTAATTTCCTACTTAATTGTAAAGCTTCACTAAAAGTAGCTAACAAAAACCAAAAGGCATGAAGGAAAATTTATTTATTTAAATGTTTATTTAAAATCTAAATTGAGTGTTTACATATTTACAAATAAATTATTCTCTAACCAAATTAAGAAATTTTAGATATTGTTCTTTAGAGAAAGCTATAAAGCAAACTTTGTGAAAACTCTCATCAACTCTTGTTATGCTTGTCAACAACTGAAAATTATATTAGTCAGCTCATTAAAGCCAGCAGAATATTAAGCTTTTTTTTTTTTTTAAATTTAGAATTTTGGGTGTTCTTCATATTTCTTAATCTTTACTTGGAAAACCAAGATACAAATTCTATTTTCTGCTTTATATTTCAAAAATTTAATTAATGGCATAAATCATTTAAAGCTTTCAAATATATAAAATGTAATGGCTTATCTGCTTTACATTAAAAATATTTTGTACAAAATCTGGTTTCTATATCACCAACGAGCAGTTTTTGGTAGTTCCTGAGAAAATATCTAGTTTTCAATGGCTCAAGATACTTTTATTCAATTTTTAAGAAAATTATATATAGATTCAGTATGACTTTAGGATATGAGATATTTAAAATGGGAATTTATGAAGCTGTGTGCTGTGGAGTCTGAGAGTAAAACCCTCCTTCAACTTTCCCCCACCCCCACCTTTTGAAGTCTTCAGTAAGATCTACATTACACTCACTTCTCATTTATTGACATGGTTAGGTTCCAAAGACCAGGTTGTTATGTGAAAATTGTCATGCAGAAATGGAGAATGCCCACATCAGATCACAAAATGGAGGATGATTATATCATTACATAACTGCCAAATTATATCATTACATAACTGCCAAACCACTGAAATCATGGCCCAGCCAAACTGACATATAATCTTAACCATCACTGCCAGCATTATTCCTGTCTTGCACCTTGGCATTCATTACTGCCAGAGTACATTGTTAACGTACTAAACAGTTGGACAGTAGATGTTTTACTATTGTTGTAAATGTGAAATATCAGATAGAGATAGTTGATAAGTGG
>NW_006921865.1:1183665-1221625 GCF_000298275.1 Orycteropus afer afer | reverse complement strand
AATTGCTAAAAGATTACAATGATTTTTCACATTACATTCCCTAATCATTTAGTAATTAATTTGAAGGTCCTCCCAAACTGTCACATTTTTTATTATCATTGGTCATAAATTTTTGTTTTCCAAGTTCCAAATTGGAGTGGCTTATAAAAATGTTTGAATGACTTTGTGTTTTCTGATACTACAATTTAATAGAAGTTTTACATAACACCCATGAGAATATAGAAATTACCATTTGCTTTTATAGTGTATAAAATAACTGTGCTAAAATTATATTAAAACTTTCATGATTTACTTACCTAAGAATTATATCCTGATGAAGTGAAATTTATAGCTACTCAGTTAATTTTATACAATCTTTAATGTAATGCACTACTTATTAAAAATTGAGTATATTAATGTGCAGGTGTATCAATATTGAATTAGATACAGACCAAACAAATTATCTAAATTCTTAAATTTCCCTATCAGAACAAAAAAACAAAAACAAACTCACTGCCGTCAAGTCATTTTCCAGCTTATAATGATCCCTCAGGTTTCTAAGGCTGTATCACTATGGAAGCAGACTGTCCAGTCTTCCTTCTAAGAAGTGGCTGGTGGGTTTGAACCACCAGCCTTCTGGATAGCAGTCAAATGCCTTAAGCAGTATGCCAGCAGAGTCACCATCAGAACAGGTATGTTTATTTACTTAGCTGACTTAGGTGTTATGAGATATTGTAGAAAGCCAGATATGGGATACTATAGAAAGCCAGAGTTCATTTACTTTACAAGTTTTAAGTATAAAATCATGAGACTGATTTTGTACCTACAATATAGGAATTGTTCGCATTACTTTATAGTCAAGTTTTGTGCACTCTAAATTATGTAAATGAATTTGCATTGCACAAAGCAATAAAAAAAAATTAGGTAATGAACATTTATTAATACAGGGTTGTCACTCTAGTAATAAAATAAAATAGCAAACAATTCTTTTGAATTAGACATATATTTTTATATAAAGCTAGATACCTGTATCCAACAGATGGAAAGCTAAAATAAATAAATAAATAAATAAAATTGTAATGAATACAAGGAAGTATACTCCTACCAGTAAACATAAAAAAGAAAAAGGAAATGACATGGTTTTTGTTTATAAAGTTATTAATGTTCTGTGGAAATTAAATTATGAATCTAACTTAATTTTTGTTAGTTTTTTAAATCTGTGGAGCTCTTTTACTAGCCATGAGGATTACAGATTTCCCCTGGAGATAAACCTAATCAGTCACTATATTCCTAAGAATGTGAACTTTTTCTTGATTTCTGGGATGTATATCTATGGAAGTATAAAGTAAGAACTCTTGGGAGGATGAAATAAAAGTTTGTTGGTTATTAAAAGTAACCGAGATACAAAGTCAGTTGAAAAAGTTTTAAATATATTTTTGTTTAAGCAACCTATCATCTAAGTGAAACATGATTAGTTTTTTTTTTTTTAGAAAAAGGTGAAAAATATCCAAAAAAGAAATATATGTACTCTCTGGTGGCATAGTGCCTAAGGCACTTGACTGCTAACCAGAAGGTTGGAAGTTCAAACCCACCAGCCACTCCTCGGAAGGAAGGTTGGGCAATCTACTTCCATAGTGATACAGCCCTGGAAAACAAAGGAGGGGTCACTATGAGTAGAGTTTGAACCACCAACCTTCTGGTTAGCAGTCATATGCTTTAGGCACTATGCCACCAGAGCTCCCATATATTTCTCTTTGGATATTTTTCACCTTTTTTTTTTTTTTTTAAAAAAAAAAAAAGCTAATAATGTTTCACTTAGATGATAGGATAGCTTTTAGCATAGAATCAACTATCTTTGTGAATAACTAATTTTGAGTTAGACCTCATGCCTTAGGAGGGGTATGTGATAAACCATGGTAACTATGTCATTGACCATTATAGCCTTGATCAAAGGATAACTAGGAGCTCTTGAGGAAGACCAGAATTAAATGCTAAGACCACAGTAGGATACCACTGCATTTGACTTGGGGGGAGGGAACTCGTTTATCACTGCCTGATATGGGTGAAAATCAGAATAGCTCTCACATTCCTGATTCACTATGAAGTACTCAGATCTCCACAAGGAGAATGAGAAGAGCTGCTTATTTTCTGAGTGTGGTGGTTAAAGTGCAGACTTTGGACCCACTTTATGTAGATTTGCAACTTGGCTCTATCAGTTACTGAGACATCAGAAAATTCAATAACTAACTCATAGAACATAGTGAGTTATTATATGTAAAGTGCCTGAAACGGTGCTTGACACACAGCAAGCAATATTGAAGTGTTAGTTAACTGTCATTTTTATTATCTGTAGTGTACATAGCTATCATCACCTGTATAGCTCCATATGGGGGGTGTATGCGTACTAGGATGTGTAGTGGGGAGAAGTCTTAATAAACAAATTCATTTAGAAACTTAACGTGCAAGACTTTGGGGAAAGAGAAGATAAATGTCTAAAACCATCATTATTCAGTAACATTTATTAAGTGGCAGCATCTTGCCTTTCCTAACAGTGACTCCCGAACAGATAATCTGATTTGAACAGATAGCTCTGCAGATGTAAGCTAAGATTGCTTTAACCTGGATTTCCAGGTGACCTAAGTGATTTCACCAGGTCTGTATCTTAGAGGACAGTCACTTTGGTGTTGCACAGTGGTTAAAGCACTCAGCTGCAAACCTAAAGGTCAGCAGCAGTTCAAACCCACCAGCCACTCTTTATGAGAAAGAGGTGTTCATCTGCTTTCAGAAAGATTTATAGCCTTGGAAATCCTATGGTGCCGTTCTCCTCTGTCCTCTAGAGTCACTGTGAGTTTGAGTCAACTAGGTGGCAGTGGGTTTACTTTGGTTTGGTTTATATCTTAGAGTATCAGTAAAATTCAGAGAGCTGGCCTGTTTCAAGTCTCCAGTCAAACAATCTTTGCTTATTACGCTCCATTAGAAAAGTGACTTTATTTTCTAAGCCTTACATTAGGATACAGGATCTGACAAGAATGAGTCTATGTATATATGAAGAAGTTTAAGAAACAGAAATGAGTTGTCCTCATAATTTTAAGAAGTACACATTTATTGCTTCATGATGTTTTATGTCCTGGAAACATTATGAAATTACAACTGGCTTACTTCACAATGGGTCATGGCAGCTTTCCTTATGTAACATGGTAGTTCTGATCATTACTTTGTTCATGTATCACCGTTTCCTCCCACAAGTTTGTATTTTACATATAAAAAAGAGATCCTGTATTCTACCAATGTTTATTATCACCAAATACAATTTATAATATTTTAAAAATATATTCCATCACTTTAAATTATTATTTGAATTAGAAATTCTTACCACGTTGGAAACATCATGCATTTTCTTGCTAGTAATTCTAAGGCATAATGGGTTGCTGGTGTTGCAGACTCTCCTAGTACTGTTCCCATACAGACTGCCAGCTCTAGTTCATTTCCACGAATCAGGTATGCCATAGCAAGCTTGTTCAATAAGAAAAGCATTTATTTAAGTTACATAGATGCTGTATAGGATCATTATTCCCTTTTGCGCTCATGAAGTAGATAAAATAGCATTAAGGCACAAATCAATTATTCTTATGAAATATTGATTATAATATTCCTATTAAGTACCTATGTAAGAGTGACTACAATTTCTAGATAGAAAAACTAATAAAGTGAAATGAAGGATATCTTATAAGGGCAAAACTTAAGAATTTAGAACACTTGCCTCTATTTTTACAATTAATTAATATCAGTCTCTGCAATATCCTCAAAATCCTTCAGTCTCTCTATCAGAAATATGTAATTATTAAAAGCTTCTTCAAGATTGTACAATCACAATCATTCCATAAATATACATTTATATTTAAGTATAAATAGTAAAACTGCAAAATAGAATCTATAGCTTTGCTTAATAGTTTTCTCATTACCTCAGCAAGTCAAATGAAAAGTACTTCAAAATTAGAACTTGTGAGGAATATACTTATATATACTTAAAAACAAGTGCTTTCATTTGCATTCATTTTCATAATTCTAATGACTACACGTGAGGTTGTTAAATAGGCTTTGATATTTTGACTTCAGAGTTGAAGACACCTGAAACTTAGAGAAGTTAAGTGACCTGCTCAAGGTCAGTATCTTAAAAAAATCAACTTAAAGTCAGGTCTTATGAATATAAATCTAGAGGTACTTTTTTTCCCTTACTACACCACAGATACCCATACGAGATGAAATGCTTAAAGTTAGGTTGCTACAAATATATATCTTGTGACAAAAAGAAGGAAGAGCTCACAGCTTATAGAGTTTATGTGTGTTTATTTAGTACATATTACTCAGGCTTAGAAAGCATGCAAAATCAGACCTCAGGGAAGAAATAATCACAATTTTTTTTTCTTTCTCAAAAACCGTGACACACCTAAAAAGCTTCTCCTTCACATAAACCAATTTAAAATATTGTACCTCAATATTATCTACAGATAGATGGCAACATGCGGCTAGCACTGCTCGACCATCCTGAAAATACCATTCTGCCAGTTCTTTACTGACTTTGTGCAGAAGTCTAGAAAGAAAGAAAGAAAGTATATACTTTATAGAAACATAGAAATTCCATAATAAAAGTAAACTAATGCCCCTTTATAATGGGCTTATTAAAGGACAAATAGGGTTTTATTTGATGTCCTTGATTTAAGTATAAAGCTTGAATTTTGGGGAAAAATAAGGGAAAAGATCATTCCTGGTACAAAAGCCAATAAATAAGCCCGCCACAACTATCCAAAGAATGGTCTAAGAAGTTTAAGAAGAAAATTTACCATCCTGCACTGAATAATTTATAATTCAACTATAGGAAAAGCTAACTTTGGAGGTAACACATTGAAATAAAACTTCAGAATTTATGTTGTACACAAAATATGTATGTGGTAAGTCTTTAAAATATTAATTCAAAAATGGCAGAGAATAGCACCCAAGATTCTGGGGGAATACTCCACTTTCAACACATTATTTATTTAAAGTTTTATGATCCTTTCTACTTGATGGGGGCCCTAAGAGTTTTGTTATTGTTATTTGCCATTGAGTTGGACCTGACTCATAGCGACCCCTCCTTGGGTTTCTGAGGCAGTATCACTACGGAAGTAGATCGATATCCTCTTTTTAGGGTAATAAAAAGAATCAGGAGAAGGGGGATGTAGACTACAGGATCATAAAAAGAATAATAGGATGAAAAATACCTAATTTTCATTTCTTTTTTAGAAGAATTTTTTTTTAGATTTCTTCTTTAAAAAAAAAAGAGGAATAAATTTATTCATGACACTACACTGTGGTCATGGAATGTCAAACTTCATTATTGTGGTACTATATACTTACTTTACATTAAGAAGAAGCACACCTAATTTTCATAATGCTAATGTCCCAAAATATTTAGGTATTTTGTCATTCTCTCTACTGAAATGCTTTTCTGGAAGAGACATAAAATGTGTGCAGGCTGCACACATGCCTGACATTTCCACCAATAGACACTATTAAGAAACTAGATTGTGGTGAGAAATGCAGTAGGGGACTTGTCTCTGTGCAAAGAAGGATGGCATACATTGCCCTCAAAAACTTCTAAAAGGAAACCAGCCATAAAGAAATATTAACCAAAAACAAACAACAAATCACTCACTCATTAAAGTCTTCCTTGTAGACATCATCAGAATATGACGATCCTTTAGTTGTAGGAGTATGTAGGGTTTGCATATTTCCCTCACAAGCAGCCTAGAATTTAATTAAATCTTTAATCTTCTAAAGCTAATCATTAATAATGGACAAATTTCAGAATTTTATACTGAGCAAGGCATACTTAAATATTTTTAATTTATACAACAATTTGAATACCTCTTAGAATCTGAAAATATCAAATGTTAACTCCATTGTGAATACCAAAATATAGTTTTAAGTAAATGATTACTAGAAAAAGTTGCTCAAATGTATAGTATAAAACATTTAGCTGCATGTGTAACGTTCAGCATTGAGCTGCTGGTATAGTTAAAGATCTAATAAAGTCCAGTTGTGACCAGAACAAACACGTATACCTAAAATGTCAAGAGATGGCTGGGAGGTAGGTGGAAGCCAAGCCACCCATGGCTTTGTCAATCGTGTGAAGGTGAGCCAATCAACACAGACTTCTTCCTTCTACCCACTTGCCCAGCAATGACTATGGCTCACATGATATTGTAGTTGTACCTGTGCAATAAGCAGAGCTTCTTTAAGTTGACCTCTTGACACAAAAAAACTGACTAATTTTTTCACATCACCAGTGGCTATGCAGTATGGAATGACATCATCCTTATCTTCCTGGATTAACTGGTCAGCTCTCCTAATAAAATAAAAACATGTTTTTATAATATGGTAATTTCAAGGTTCTCAGTTAGACTCAAATTTTCTGAAAGCATATCTAAAATTCCAAAGATAATTTCATACTTTGGCAAACCACTTTTCTTTAAAAAAAGAGTTACATTTTATAGCCAAATCACATATGGAAAATAAATAAAAGCATTCTAAAATAAATACTATAGGTAATTGTGTAATTGTATGTCTTTAGAAAAATATGTATTTTCATATTAAATAGCTGAAACATTTCAGATCTTAAAATTAATGTAGTTTATATAAAGCAAGTAATTTATTTATCTGAAAATAAGTTGTAAATTAGGTATGTGTAATGGCCTATCTACTCTCAACTGGGAAGATGGGGCAATCTACTTCCGTAGTGATATTGCCTTGAAAACCCAAGGAGGGGTCACTATGAGTCGGGTCCGACTTGACGGCACATGACAACAACAACAACAACAACAACAACAACTCTCTACTGGATTAATCAAGTATGTAAGCTAAAGATAGCAGAATTTTTAGTGTTTTAGTGAACACAATAATGGGTTAGAAAGACTCTAACAATCACACAAAGTATAATCTAAGCCAAATAAACCAAACCACTGCCACTGAGTGAATTCAACTCATTATGACCCTACAGGGCTAAGCAATACTCTCTCCAATCTGCCCTACATATTTTAGCTAGTGTGATTATTTAAAATGCAAATCTGAGAAGGTCACTTTTTACCTTGTTTAAAACCCTTTGCTGTTTTCCTTTGTTCATAGAGAGTGTGTGTGTGAGGGGAACAAACACGTTCACCTGTTTGTAAAGCCCTGAACAGCTGACATGAGGCTACTTTTCTACTCACACCTGGCACTACTTGCCCCTGGTTTCTGCACTCTGTTGTTGTTGTTGTTGTTATGTGCCATCGAGTTGGACCCGACTCATAGTGACTCCTCCTTGAGTTTCCGAGGCAGTATCACAATGGAAGTAGATCGCCCAACCTTCCTTCTGAGGAGTGGCTGGTGGGTTTGAACCGCCAGCCTTCTGGTTAGCAGTCAAGTGCCTTAGGCACTATGCTATCACACTGTAGACACAGTAAAAACAAAAACAAAAACAGCTGCCATCAAATTGATTCTGACTCATGGCTACCCCATGTATGTCAGAACTGTGGTCAATGGCTGTGATCTTTTGGAAGCAAATCACCAGGCCTTTCTTCTGAGGTGCCTCTTGGCAAATTCAAAGTATCAACCTGTTAGTTAGTAGCCAAGTGCTTAACAATTTGTGCCAACCAGGGACTCCCAGACAGAGTAGCCTCCTTTTCAATCCTTTATGCTGCTCTCTAAGCCTGTAGAGAGGCTTTCTCTAGCCTCCTTATTTGGTTACCTCCTATTCATTCTTTAAAGCTCAGCCCACATATACTGGTCTATCAGATTCCCTCTGTTCCAATATACCTTAGGATATACTACATTTTAAATCTGTGGGTATCTACTATAAATAAGCAATCTAGTATTAACATTATTGAATGTTAGAAATCATTCTAAATGATTTTATGTCATTCAATTAAATTTTGGCTGAGGTCAAAACAAAAATGTTCAGTGAAATAAATGCCCTCTGCTAACTTGACTTTATTAAGGATTTAGTGGAAGCAATAACTTTCCCAATTGTGCAATAAGGTTATAGGAACTTAGAAATATTGGGGAGAGTTAGAGCTTAGGGTGGGGAGCCTACTGTCTGAGGGCTGGAGCCAGGTGTTGCTTAATTTACTGCTGGGAAAGTAGGTGCTAGGGAACAGTCTACTTTCCCATGGCAAATGTGCTAATCCTTCTGGATTTCATGTTGAGCCTTTGATTGATTTTTGTTTGTGTGTGTGAGCTGCAGTGGATTTTTTCCCAAACCATGTCTCATAAAAGAAAAGTAAGTTTCTAATTTTTATGCCATAAGCAAAGTAATTACTCATACCATAATAATCTATAGCCCTGGCACAGTGATTGGCAAATAAACCAGAATTAGTTGCCATCAAGTCAATTCCTACTCATTGTAATGCCACGTGTCAGAGCTGATTTGTGTTCCATAGAGTTTTCAATGGCTGTGATCTGTCAGAAGCAGACTGTCAACCCTTTCTTCTGAGGTGCCTCTGGGTAGAATGGAGTCGCCAACCTGTCAGTATCTGAGTGCTTAACCATTTGGATCACACAGGGACTCGTGATTGGCACACAGTGGGCACTAAGTATTTACTGAATGAATGAATAGAATTGAATTGGTTAATAGTCTTAGGTTGTGAGTGAACTGTGTCCCCAAAAAAGATACGATGAAGTCCTAATCCCTAGTACCTGTGAAAAGTGACCTTATTGAAAAGAGGGTCTTGACAGATAAAATTAAGATAAGGTGATACTGGGTTAGTGTGGATGCTAAATCCAAAATAATTGATGTCCTTATAAGGAGAAGGGAGCTCTGGTGGTGTAGTACCTAAGGCATTTGACTGCTAACCAGAAGGCTGTTGGTTCAAACCCACCAGCCACTCCTCGGAAGGAAGATTGGGCAATCTACTTCTGTAGTGATACTGCCTCGGAAACCCAAGGAGCAGTCACTGTGAGTCAGATTCGACTTCTTCTATGTGGAGAAATTTGTCTTCCACAGTGACAGCAGTGAGTTTTTTTTGAGTAATAAGGAGAAGAAAGCTGACATAGAGACACATAGGGGAGAATTTCATGTGAAGGTGGAGGCAGAGATCAGAGTGATGCATCTACAAGCCAAGGGATACCAAGGATTGCTGGGAACTAACAGAAATCTGGAGAGAAGCATAGAACAGATTCTTCTTCAGAACCAATCTGCTGACATTTTGATATTGGACTTGTAGCCTCCAGAGCTGTGAGAATAATTTCTGTGTTTTAAGTTACCCAGTTTGCAGTACTTTGTTACAGCAGCACCAGAAAACTAATGCTTCTGAGAATCAAAATTCTTCGTTTATTGCACTGTAAAACAAGTATATTTAATGAAGTTTGCTCAATGGTTAAATCATTTATTTTTTTTTTTTTTCTGAATCATCAGTACATCCCTTATGTACACGGATGAGAAATAGCAGGAGGTAGTTTCTACAGAGAGATTTTTAGATTATTTATAGAATAAGTATTCCTCTTACTTTTGGTAACCAGAAAATCTTACCAGTTATATTTCAAAAGTAATATACTAGCCAGTGAGTACATTGCCTGATGTGTCATTCCTCCATCTATGTGGAGAAATTTGCCTTCCACTGCCTTCATCAGAGGTCAGGTCATATGCAAGAACACAAAAATGACTTGTAACCAATTTATTTTGTATCAGTAGATAAAAAATACAGTCATTATTTGTAATGGCATAAGAAGTCTTACTATATTTATATATTACTTCCTTTTAACAATTGATTTTAAAACATAGATTTGGACATAGACTGTCTGCCTTACCTCTGCATTAACTTCTTCCAGTATTTCACAGATACTCCTGGTGCAACTGACAGAGCTTTGTCCCACTAGAAGGGAAGAAGAGCATAAGCACATCTATTTGGCTGCATTGTTTCACGCTAACTAACTTATTATTATTATTTTTAATGAACTAGTATTTATAGTATGGAATTTTTTGAGTGCTTGAAGTTACAACAATATTTTTGTATTCTATCTCATGCACTCCACAGACTATAAGAATGGTCAGATTCAAAAAAAAAAAGGTAAGATAAGTAAACAAAATCCCAAACCTAATGAAAGAGTAAGAAAGAGATAAAGAAAGAGGAAAGGAGAAAGGGAGATAGGGAGGAGAGTGAGAAAGGAGAGACAGACACAGAAAGAGAGAGAAACAACCAAAAGAGAAAGATAGAAGACTGATAGGAACTAAAGTATGTGGTTTAAAAAATGTATTAATGCATGATATGAAGTCAGAGTAAATTTTTCTTTGATCTGTAATAATCCATACTGAAGTTTTTTTACTTCACTGTTACTTATATTTAACAAATAAGCTTTTAATTCTTCCCCTACTTATTTTTTAAAAACTGTATTTATTGTCATTTCTTTATTATACTTTTCTCCATATTTTACAAATTAGACTTCTATTGAAGAAACTCATTGTTCAATCAAATCTGATGTACTGCTATTTGGTAATAAAAGTTCCAAGTCTGGAAGGGAACTGAAGAGAAAATATTCTTAAGTATGAATCAAAACTTCGTTTTAATTAAGGTGACCCAAACACTACTATAATTAAGGCTAAAAAATTAAAATAACAGGTTAAACTTTAAGTAGGTAATTTTTTAATATCTATTTTAATCACATTACCGTCTTTTGTTTTAAGTAACTCTTAAATATATGTCTTTAGTAGAAATTTGTCTTTATTATACTATGAGGGTGAATGGGGGAAAGAAGTTGAAATGAAGACTAAATTAATTTTGAATTCATCAAGCTCTTTCAAAAAAACATATTTGATTAGTGAAAAGATAAAATATTTTCCTAACTCCAACAACATCCCCATAGCATTGTTGTTGTTATGTGCTGTTGAGTCATCTTTGACTCATAGCAACCCCTCCTTGGGTTTCCGAGGCAGTATCTCTATGGAAGTAGATTGCCCAATCCTCCTTCCGAGGAGTGGCTGGTGGGTTTGAACCGTCAACCTTCTGGTTAGCAGTCAAGCACCTTAGGCACAACACTAATAGAGCTCTTTAGCATTAAGCTTACAGAAATAGAAACTATTCATGAGGTGACAATGAACAAACACAAGGACGCTCATAATGATAAAGGATTAGAAGCACAGTTTTTTGGATCATTAAGTCCATTGATGAAACTGTATAACAACAAAATGATTAAGCTGTATAAGCAGATTATCTGAGAGAGGCTTTAAATTAAAGACAGTTTAAAATTATATACATGAAAATATAAAATTCAGAAACAGAAAAAATTGCAATATTTTACCAAAATGTAGTCCTTTCTCTCTGGTTTTTAAAAATAGTATTTTGTGTTTTAGTGAAAGTTTACACAATTAGGTTTCCATTTGACAATTTCTATACAAATTGCTCAGTGACATTAGTTACATTTTCCACAGTGTGTCAACATTCTCTTTAACTGTGTTCTTTTTGTTCCATTTCCAGTACTAATTTTCCTGTCCTCTTATCTTCTCATCTCTGTTTTAAAGTAACTGTTTTTTGGTCTCATGTAAATGGTTTTTCAACAGAGAGTTGTACTCACGGATAATATCCTTTATTTTGTGTGCCAATATTATTTTACTAAAAGGTAACCTTCTGGGATAACAACTGGACCAATAAGTTGAAGGTTTAAAGAGTATCTAAGGGCAACAGTCTCAGGGAGTCCTGTAGTCTCAATTGATTCAGTAAGTCTGACTTTGTAAGAATTTGAGTTCTGTTCTATATTCTTCTCCTGCTCTATCAGGGTCTATTCATCTATTGTGTTCCTCTCTCCTGGATTTTTGATACTCTTTCTAGTAGTGCTGTTGAAATTAACCTATAAGTCAAATATTTGTTCAGAAGTAAATTTTTTACATTGCTCTTTAATTGTTAGCTTCCATGGAGTCCACCCCGGACCTCATACAAAACGGAATCCAACTCTCAATTGTGATCCATCCATAGGGTTTTCATTGGCTAAGTGGTGGCTGGGCTTGAGGTGCATTGGCTGGGTGTCCTGACGGAATACAAGAATTCTACGACTAAACCACTACTGCCCTTGCTCCCAGATTAAATAATTTTGAGTGTGTAATCTCTTATCAGTAACATTTTCAAATGGCACATATTATTATTTTAGGTCAAGCAGTAATTTATTGCCTTTGTGCATGGGAAAGAAAAGGTGAGTTAAATTTAATTTTAATACATTATAATCAAACAGTATTACTTATTTTATTCTACTTATAAATATTCTTAATGTCATGCTTTATTATTATAAAGTTAATTAACCTATAACTTTTTAAAAGGATCCCTGGTGGTGCAGTGGTTAAGTGCTTGGCTGTGAATTGAAAAGTCAGTGATTCGAACCTACCAACTAAATCTGTGGGGGAAAAATGTGGCAGTCTGCTTCCATACTGAACTGAGATTTAGTCTTGGAAATCCTATGGAGCAGTTCTACTCTATCCTATAGGATCACTATGAGTCACAATCAACTAGACAGCAACAGTTTTTTTTTGGTCTTTTTTTTAAAAAAAAACCCAGCTTTTAAAAAATAATAAACTATGAAATGAATACATGACATTTTAACTTTTTTCTGGGGGAAAGAAGAGGAGATAGTGAACCTAAATAGACACACAGAAAGTGAAATGCTCAAAGAATTTTCACAAACTAAATAGACTCATGTAACTAGTTTCCAGATAAAGAAGCAGAATATAACCAACACTCTTGCCTTCCTTCTACTCCATTCTAGTCACTGTCTACTTCCTAAAGGTAAATGCTATCCTGAATCACTACAGCATGGGTTCATCCTGACCTCTTCAAAAAAATCTATTTTGCTGATTCAGTCCTCTATAAGAAATCAGGCTATGCATTAGCATCCTTCATGAGATGTTCCACAGTGGAAATGCCTCTTCTGGCAAATGTGGGATTGAGTTATGACCAACAGTGTTAGCAAAGGGATTCCACTATGAGCAAATTAACCAATGCACATATATAAAGATATGTACATCTATGTTTGGTTTGGTTTGGTTATATATGTATGCATGTTGTTGTTGTTGTTATGTGCCATTGAGTCGGACCAGACTCATAGCGACCCCTCCTTGGGTTTCTGAGGCATTATCACTATGGAAGTAGATTGTCCAGTCTTCCTTCTGAGGAGTGGCTGGTGGGTTTGAACCACCAGTCTTCTGGTTAGCAGTCAAGTACCTTAGGCACTATGCTACCAGAGCTCCCTATATGTATAAATAAATATATTTATAAATATATATTGTTGTTATAAGAATCACTTGGAGGATTTTTTAAGATACAGATTGTTGGGCTCCATTCCCAGAGCTTCTGATTCTATAGCACTGGCATGGGGATGGAAAGTCTTCATTTGTAACAGATTCTCAAGTGATGCTGATGCTGCTGGCCTGGGGATTTTCCTTTGAGAAAAACTATTCTATGGCATACACCAGATATCAGACTGGCTAAGAACTAATTAGATTGAGGAAAAAAAATCAGCTTACTATTTAGTATTTAATACTTAAATTTGACAGTGTAGGATCATAACAAATTATGGATAACACTGTGAAGAATGGCAATTCCAGAACACTTAGTTGTGCTCATAAGAAACCTATACATAGACCATGAGGCTGTCATTCAAAAAGAAAAAGGGGATACCGCATGGTTTAAAATCAGGAAGGGTGCATGCCAGGGTTATTCTTTCACCATACTTATTCAATGTGTGTGCTGAGCAAATAATCCAAGAAGCTGGACTATATGAAGAACAATGTGGCATCAGGATTGGAGGAAGACTCAACAACAACCTGCAATATGCAGATGACACAACCTTGCTTGCATAAGTGAAGATGAATTGAAGCACTCACTGATGAAGATCAAAGACTACAGTGTTCAGTATGGATTTTACCTCAATACAGAGAAAACAGAAATCCTCACAATTGGACCAATAAGCAACATTATGATAAAGGCAATAAAGACTGAAGTTGTCAGGGATTTCATTTCACTTGGATCCATAGTCAACACCCATGGAAGTAGCAGTCAGGAAATCAGACATTGTATTGCAGACATTGTATTGCACTAGGCAAATCTGCTGCAAAAGACCACTATAAAGTGTTAAGAAGCAAAGATGTCATTTTGAAGACTAAGGTGTGCTTGACCCAAGTCATGGTATTTTCAAATTGCATCATATACATTGAAATTTGAACAATGAATCATAGCAACCCCTCCTTGAGTTTCTGAGGCAGTGTCACTACACAAGTAGATTGCCCAGTCTTCCTTCTGAGGAGTGGCTGGTGGGTTTGAACTGCCAGCCTTCTGGTTAGCAGTCAAATACCTTATGCACTAAGCTACCAGAGCTCCCTGAAGAAGAGCCAATGCTTTTGAATTGTGGTGTTGGCAAAGAATAATGAAAAAGACCATGGACTGACAGGAAAACAAACAAATCTGTCCTGGAGGAAGTGCAACAGAATGTTCCTTGTATGTGAAAATGGCTAGGCTTCATCTCACCTACTTTGGTCATGTTGTCAGAGGGACCATTCTCAGGAGAAGGATATCATGCTTGGTAAATCTGAGGGTCAGCAAAGAAGGGAAGACCCTCAATGAGATGGAATGACACAGTGGCTGCAATGATTGGCTCAAGCACCGCAAGGACTGTGGGCACTAGGCAATGTTTTGTTCTGTCACACATATGGTTGCTATGAATCAGAGCTGACTCGATGGCACTTGTTGCTGTTGTTGTTGTTAAATGCCGTCGAGTAGGACCTGACTCATGGCGACCCCTCCTTGGGTTTCCGGGGCAGTATCACTACAGAAGTAGATTGCCCAACCTTCCTTCCGAGGAGTGGCTGGTGGGTTTGAACCGCCAGCTGTCTGGTTAGCAGTCAAGTGCCTTAGGCACTATGCTACCAGAGCTCCCCGATGGCACTTAGCAACATTTTGAATATTTGTTAGACTCATTGATTTTACTTTGGTAGCATTTTACCTCTCCAAGTTCAACCATAAGTTCACAATATCTCTGAATTTGTCCTAATCTCAAGTGTATTTCAGCAGCTTCCTTCAGTCTTTCCTCTTTAGTAGGTACACCAATACCACCACCAAATTTGGACATCTTGACTGTTGTTAGTTCTTGGGCTTCAGACTGGTTAAAAAGAATATAAAATATATGGTCAAGCATTATACAGATAATATTTTTAAAAAAATTAGCACTGAAAATTAAATGTTTAAAAATCATGCTCAAATAATAAGCCTTAAGGTAAACTATGGACTTTAGTTAATAATAAGGTATACTGGTTTATCAATTGTATAAATGTTCCACAGGAATGCAAGATGTTAACAGTGGTAGAAACAGTGTGTCAGGGGGAGAGAAGGTATATGGGAACTCTCTGTATTTTCTGCATAATTTTGCTGTAAATCTAAAATTTTTCTAAATATTAAGTCAATTTTAAAAACATTGCTTTCTTTCTGTAAAATGTGATACCAATTTAAGCATAATATTTTGGTGTGCATAACTTTCTAAGCTTTGTTTTTATACAGAAGTCCAGGGGTCAAAAGGTAGTAATAAAGAACTGAAATATACAACTGTTATTGTTGTGTTTTGCCATCTAGTCGGATCTGACTCATAGCGATCCCTCCTTGGGTTTCCAAGACAGTATCACTACGAAAGTAGATTGCCCAACCTTCCTTCCAAGGGCTGGTAGGTTTGAACCACCAGCCTTCTGGTTAGCAGTCAAATGCCTTAGGCACTATGCCACCAAAGCTCCTAATATAAAACTGGTCAAAATATATATAAAGGTCTCTAATAAAAATGCAAAAATTACTGGCTTATATCCTTTCAATTGATTTTGCACTTTATCATGAGTTCCTCAATGTGTGATTAAAGAATAAAGTACCTCTTCTTTATGAAAGGGAGCTGTGGTAGCATAGTGCCTAAGGCATTTGACTGCTAACCAGAAGGCTGGTGGTTCAAATCCACCAGACACTCCTTGGAAGCAAGATTGGGCAATCTACTTTCATAGAGATATCAACTCAGAAATCCAAGGAGAGGTCGCTATGAGTCGAATCAACTCGATGGCAGTGAATTTTTTTTTTCATCTTTATGAAAATAATTTTCCTTATGCCATCAAATCCACATTCTTGGCACAGTTCTCTCCATGCTCTAACAGTTAAGTCAGCCATTGAAATGTCATTGCAAATATATAAGAGATTTCTTCTTTCTGGTTCCAGGATTGGTTTTATTGACATCAAAGGGGTTATCACACTAGGTATAATAGTTTTATATTAAGGTTCATCAAGAGCCATGATATAATCAATTTTAATATAAAAATCTCAAGATAAAGCAAATCAGGCTCTTTGAGAATAAAATCAGAGTAGTCTATTTGTTGCAATTATCTGGTAATAGGTTTAAGACAAAACATTTCAAGGAGTTCCAAGTGACCAATGAAGAATTTCATGACACTCAAACCTATTCAAAACTATGGTTGCCTTAATCCATTTGTAAATACTTCATACTCTTCATGACAGCTTTGTCCAAAGATTTTTCTCCTCAGTATTGACTTATTTCAATCTACCTGTGATGATCATATAGATTTTTCAGCTTTTATCATTTATTTAAGAAGCCCTAGAGGCACAGTGGTTAAAGTGCTCAGCTGCTAATGGAAAGGTTGGGTAGTGTGAACCTTTCCATTAGGTGGGAAAAAGATGTGTCAGTCAGCTTCCGTAAAGATGTACAGCTATGGTAACCAAGCGGGGCAGTTTTATCCTATCATATAGGGTCACCATGAGTCAGAATGAACTCTATGGCAGTGGGTTTGGATTTTGGTTTTATCATTTATTTATTTTGATAGTGAAAAAGCAGAAACAATTTTTGCTTGAGCACGAATTTGCATACTTTACTTACTGTTCTAAATTTAATCAGGTGTTTCGAATGCATTATTCCTTTAGAGTAGTTCTGAGGAAGTAAGCTATCATCTTGTCCTTTTATCACAGCAACCAAGTTCCATAAATTGTTACTGCCACCTGGAGGCTAAAAAGTTGACATGGAATAACCAAAGATAGAATGGTGGATAAAAACTGACAGCATTTTGCAATTTCACAAATATTATAATGCAGGCATATTTAAATTGAAAAATTAATAAAGTAACTATACTTTATCTCATTTATTGTTTTGGGTTTTAAAATCACTTTCTTACATTATACTGATTGTACTAAGAAGGAGCCACTGACTTGGGATGGCACATGTATAAATATGTGACAACTTAATGACTATACTTGTAATGATTCATTTTGGCTAAGGACACAAAGTTCATATTTAATTCCTACTATACTTACTGATAAACATTCTGAAAACCATCTTAGTTTTTGTGCTCGAGCATTTCCAGTTACCTTCTCTATTTCTTGTTTAATATCTCTTGAAACTTTACCACACAAAAGAGGAGGAGTGCCTCGCTCTATAGCATTATCTAAAGACAAACAACATTCAGTAAGAAAAAAACTGCTAATAAAATAGTAGTTAAAAAATAAAATCTAATACACGCATATTTTCAATACCAGTGTTCCCGATAATTTCTTCCCAAGATCTGTCTGCCAGAATATTTATTTGTAAAGGAGTGATTAAAGGTGCTAAGGACCAGAGTCTCACGGTAGAATCACGGGAACAAGAGGCCATAGTGAAAGGGCGACTTGGATGGCATGTTAAACCTGATGGAAAAAATAAACCTCTTTTAACTAAAGTAGACATTGAAAAATAATTTTATATGTACCTAATAAAACTTCTACAGAATTGAAGTTGTGAAGAAATGTGAATAACTGCAAGGTTCCTGGAGCCAAAGTACACTATAATTACATTTAATTAATACATTGGCCAAAAAATAAGATTGTGATGAATTATTTAACATACTTTATGAATAAGAATGTAAAACTGAATAATTATTATAAATCAAATGGTCCTTAATGAAGCTATTGGAATTATATTTCAGTCAGTTAAGCAGCAGGTATACTGTAATACCAATAGTGTGCACAGTAATCTGTGAATTAATAGATGGATGGATGGCTGCAAGTTATAGTTACAGCATGAAGAGCTGGGACTTTTAAATTTAGAATATCAAGAAATGAGATACTTTCTCATCTTCAGTCCCACCCTGCCTCAGCTAAAAAGCCATTGAGGTAAAGCCTATGGGTGGGAATGGCTGCGTTGGGTTACAAATGAGGGTCAAGTGATGCACAAAATATTATCTGATTTTCTATACCCAGCAGTACAGTGCTAAAAATTGCTATATTCTGATCATTTCTGATGACTTTTTCTACTGTCTTCTAAATACTGATATTTCAATAATAAACATTGATACTTTCTAATAAGAAAATGTTATTTACAAAATGAAATACTGCAAGATCTTCAAAATATCATATTTCTTGTGAATTATAATAATAATTAATATATCAGAACAAATAAATAAAAAACACTTTACCATATACATCTGCACCATGATCATATACAGTATCCAAACAAGTTCCTTCTCGAGTGTCCCATACTTTTATAGTATAGTCCCAGCTACCAGATATTAGTAGATAAGGAATCTCAGTGTTCCACATTAATCCCCTTACAGGTGCGGTGTGTCCACTAAGAATATTTATGCAAGCATCTTGAGTATAATCCCAGATTCGAACAGAACTGAAAATAGAACATTATACTTCATTCATGGTATAACTTATCTAAAGTATTAACATATTTTTAATGGAGCACAATGACTATTTCCTAGTATATTTAGAAAGCATTTTATGTTTTAAGATATGTTAAGATTACTTGTTTATATAAGATAGAATGAATATTTAACTAGGCTAGAGTTAGCCTATTCCAACACAGTTTTTTCTGGGCGAACTACTTCTGTAGTGATACCACCTTGGAAACCCAAGGAGGGAGGGGTTGCTATGAGTCAGGTCCAACTCGAGGGCATATAACAACAACATACTGATCACTTACTACTGACAGAAAACATACCATCTCATAGTTTCTAGGCTAAAAACAGCTTTCATAAAATATCCAGAACAAGTATAGTCAAAGAGAAAAAAATGACTAATAACATAGATCCAGTTATTTAAGAGCTCTCAAGTTATTTGTAAGCCATGAAAATATTGCACGTGATGATGGGTATTATTGAAAAAGTAAATTAATAAGTATGCTATTATTAATACGGTAAGGCATTTCTTCATGTTTCTGTCAGTAAAACAGGTTGCGTAGTTTGAACTCAACCTCAGATCAAGAAACAATTTAAATATAGCTGGCATGTATTACTCGTATCTATGGATCATACAAAGGGAAAATGCTATTGAAATTTAAGACTTCTAAATGCCAAGTTTGTTTGGGCAAGTGACAATATTTTTTCAGTTACATATTTGTGCCTATATAACAATACCAAAATATTAACCCTTCAAAGGTTATATTATACTGTAAAGGAGCCTCATTATATATTTTGTTTCTTCAAAGCATTATCTCTTTCTGCTTTATATAAAAAAGCTTCTCCCCATTATACTAGTATAAGACAGTGTATCCAGATATAACCGACACTAAATTTTGTAGTGCCAATTTCTTATATATGTTAGCATTTAAATTATTTTAAGTTTGATACATGTTTATAAATAAGAATACACTAAAATGGTTTTTGACAAAGTATTTTAATGTTACCATAGAAGCCACTAAAACAAGTATCCATGCTTTTGTGGCATATAGGACAGGCAAACATTAGGCTTTGAGATCCCAATGTATATTTTTTGGTCAGCCATAATACGTTCAAGCGCCCCACTGTATACAAGAAATGCCTGAAACTTTCTAGGTTTCTTTACAATTTTTACTCTCACTTAAAGGTTCTAGATACATGAGTGAAGTATAACCTTCATTTAAAATAGGAACAACTACTAAAGAAAACAATAATCAAAATCCAGTAAACTTTTTCAACTTCCATTAGCATAGGTCAGTAAAAATGCTTCAGGCTATTTTTATGACAAATTTTTCTTAGGCAATAATTGAAGATTATATCTTTTACCATGGAGAATATAATTTAGATGTTAAAGACTATGTTAAGAGATTGGAATAATCTCAAAAACAAATTCATACTCACTTTCATATGATAACCTTAGTAGAAGTACCACTTTAAGTGATAATCCACAAGACTCTCATAATTGTTTCTCACTGAATTTGTAGTTATCCCAAAATTTCAAGATAAAAATAGCTATTCAAGATCAAATCTGTGGTTACTATGTATTATGACTTTCACTTGCATGAAAAAGATTTTGCTTACCTAAATTTACCCCATCTTCAAACAGTGACAAAAACTATACAAATCTATCTTGTTTGAATATAAAATAAAGCTAAGATTACAGAAGCAATCACAAACCTAGAAAAACAAAATGTTAAATCACTTTTAGTTCTAAAATACCTTCTCTTCAGGCTAAAACTTGTGATCTCCTTTTATTCAATCCTTACTGAAAACAAGGTACAATTCTTGTGCATTTTAAAGGTAATAACACTTTTTAAAACAAACTCTTCTCTTTATCTTGTAGAGATTTGCTTCAGATTTTTTTTCCATTTCCCCACCAAAATTCTTGTTTCTGTCAACTTTGTTGTTGATAAATAGAAATAAGCATCCATATTAAGCAAAATAAATATGGAAACAAAAATCATAAATATTAAGATAATATAATCATAGTATAATTTAAATTTGTTTTGGTGAATGCAATTAGGAACTTGTTAACTATATACTTGTTATGTGCATATCTAAATATTTCCCTATTATTTGATCATCAAATAACCAAGCCAAACTCACTGCCATCAAGTTGGTTCTGATAGTGACCCCATTGAGTTTCTGAGGTGGAAAATCTTTATGGAAATAGATTGCCCCATCTTCTGTGCAGCAGCTGGTGGGTTTGAACCCCCAACCTTCAGGTTAGCAGTCAAATGCCTTAAGTACCTCACCACCAGAGTTCCATTATTTGATCATACAAATACACATATTTCTAGACATGATTTTAGGCTCTAGACAATTACAATCCAAAAATACATACCCATCATCAGAACCACTGCAAAGAATTCCTTCCCTCAGAGGAGACCATCTGACATGAAACACTTTTGCTTTGTGTCCACTGAATACTTTCAATGGTTGATCAGAGCTGGTGGCTACATAATAAACCCGAACATTTTTGTCTTCACAGCCAGTGGCTATCATATCTCTGAAATATAATGGTACATTAAAATATGAAAATGTTGATATTGTTTATTTATAATAATTTAAAAGTTAGAACATTTCTGATATTTACAAATAAGAATTTGTCTGAGCTGATGGTTACGTATTAAATACTGGGCTCTTAAGCAAGGCTGGCTTTCCAAAATCATCCACGTAAGTTTCCACAACTTGGGAAACTACTGAACACAGTGACAAGGTAAAGTCACGGTGGAATAACACCAATGTCTAGAATCCTAAGAGAGTTTAGAGAAAGGGCAACATGCCTATGGTAGAAGACACACATAGAATGAACTTATTTTCATGTTTCATTAGTTAGCCCTATGCTTTTTGCAAAGTATCAGGAAGTTGTTTTGAGAACAGGAAATCAGTATTTCTAATGCACGTAAAACTTCATGAAATGAAAATAGCTACAATAAATGAGCATTTACAAGGCTCCACATTTTCTAGGCAAGGGGGATATTATCAAAGAAAAAAAGTATGATTATTTGGTGGCATACTGCCTTAGGCATTTGACTGCTAACCAGAAGGCTGATGGTTCAAACCCACCAGCCACTCCTCAGAAGGAAGATGGGGCAATCTACATCTGTAGAGATGTTGTTGTTGTTGTTATGTGATGTCGAGTTGGACCTGACTCATAGCGGAACTCTGCTTGGGTTTCTGAGGCAGTATCACTACGGAAGTGGCTGGTTAGTTTGAACCATCAGACTCCTGGTTAGCAGTCAAGTGCCTTAGGCACTGTGCTACCAGAGCTCCCTCTGTAAAGATACCATCTCGGAAACCCAAGGAGGGGTTGTTACGAGTCGGAATTGACTCAATGGCAGTGAGGGTTTTTTTTTTTTGTTGTTGTTGTTGTTTATTACTATTGTTATTGTTGTTGTTGTTTGCCGTCGAGTCGGACCCGACTCATAGCGACCCCTCCTTGGGTTTCCGAGGCAGTATCACTACGGAAGTAGATTGCCCCATCTTCCTTCCGAGGAGTGGCTGGTGGATTTGAACCGCCAGCCTTACTATAGGAGTAGCATTATGCTTTATGATTATTTAAAATCTCCTAAATGTAATTATTATTTCCAAGAAAGAACCAAAAAAACTTACTTGTTGTTTTGACTCCAATCACAACCAAAAACTGCAGCTGGATGCTTGTATTTGTGGAGCACTTTACCATCAATTGTTCGAATAATACTAAAATTAATAATGTTAATAGAAAAAAAAAACAGCATTGTTAATATATTATTCAATGGAACAGTCAGAGTGTATAATTCAAATACAAATATCTTAGGATAGAAAGCTTGTTTGCAAAGCACAAGGAACATTTAAAAGTGCTTTATAAATGATATTTCCAACTACATTTACATTTCAAAAAAATCCATTGCAGTTGAGTCAATTCGGACTCATAGTAACCCTATAGGACCAAGAAGAACTGCCCCATAGCATTTCCAAGGCTGTAAATCCTTACAGAAACAGACTGCACATCTTTCTCGCATTGGTTTGTATGAATTGCTTACATTTTGGTTAGCAGCCAAGTACTTTAACCATAAATTTTGAGTTAGATACTATTACTTAATGACTTTTTTGAGGAAAAATATAATTTAATAAAGTTTTGAAATACAATGAAATAAGACATGCATTTGCTTCTCAGCTTTAAATTTTAATAGTTCAAAATTTATTTTTGTAACAACTCATGTATAAAAGTGGTTGCATAAGCTATTAAACCAAGACTAAGATATATAATATATTCGTGGAATATTCTCAGTGATAATGGTTAAAATTGACAGAATAGTCCCAGATTAAGTGCTCTAACAGCTTACTATCTTATTACTGTAATGTAAGCGCTATGGTTCTTTTAGGAGAAAAAGAAAGCTGTGTATAAATTAATGTATTCGTCGTCATCGTCGTTATGTGCCGTCGAATGGGACCTGACTCATAGCGACCCCTCCTCGGGTTTCCGAGGAGGTATCACTGTGGAAGTAGATTGCCCAACCTTCCTTCCGAGGAGTGGCTTGTAGGTTTGAACTGCCAGCCTTCTGGTTAGCAGTCAAATGGAATTACGCCACCAATTTAAATAAGACCTTCCAATGATAAAAGTCTTTGAATAAGACCAAAAGCTGGATGGGTCTAATGACATTTAAGAAGCTAAACGTTGTTAGACCCATCAAACTTTTAGGTCACTGGGGAGTTTTAGTGATTTTTGCTTTCAAATGTTTAGTCACTGAATGTGGAATTTACCAAAAAAATAAAAACTGAAAAACCAAACACACTGCTGTCAAGTTGGATCCGACTCATAGCGACCTCTCCTTGGGTTTCTGAGGTGGTATCCAAGATTGCCCAATCTTCTTTCAGAGGAGTGGCTGGTAGGTTTGAATCGCCAACCTTCTGGTTAGAAGTCAAGTGCCTTAGGCACTACACCACCAGAGCTTGTACCAAATAAATTGTTGTTGCTGTTATGTGCGGTCGAGTCAGATCCGACTCATAGAGACCCCTCCTTGGGTTTCCGAGGCAATATCACTACGGAAGTAGATTGCCTCATCTTTCTTCCCGAGGAGTGGCTGGTGGGTTTGAACTGCCAGCCTTCTGGTTAGCAGTCAAATGCCTTAGGCACTATGCTACCAGAGCTCCCACCAAATAAACAGTGCCCTGAAAATACATGCTAAGGCTAATTATGTATTAGTTGTTGTTGTTGTTGTTATGTGTCGTGGAGTCGGACCCGACTCATAGCGACCCCTCCTTGGGTTTCCGAGGCAGTATCACTACAGAAGTAGATTACCCCATATGTACTCATAGCGACCCCTCCTTGGGTTTCCGAGGCAGTATCACTACAGAAGTAGATTACCCCATATGTACTCATAGCGACCCCTCCTTGGGTTTCCAAGGCAGTATCATTACAGAAGTAGATTGCCCCATATGTACTACTTAATAAAAAAATCTCTTAGGTTTATGTTTTTCTATTCTGGTATCTACCAATTACTAAATAGTTCCTTTCAAGGAAAGAAACCACCAATATCGTTATTTCTAAATATTTTAACTTCCTGGTTTCCAAAGTGACTGTCTTCTCCAACTGAAATTAATAGGGGGTATATTCTCAATAAAGGACTTCTGGTGGTGCAGTGGTTAAAACATACTGCTGCTAACCAAAAGGTTGGCAGTTAGAAACCACCAGCTACTCCGCAAAAGAAAGAAGAGGCAGTTTACTTTTGTAAAGATTTACAGCCTTAGAAATACTATAGGTAGTTCTACTCTGTCCTATAGAGTAACTATGAGTCAGAATCCACTCAGTGTTGGGTTATTCTCAACAATCATGAGTATCTATACCACCAGATTTATTACCTGTCAAAGATGACTATACCCGTAGCTACAGGATAGCATTATCTGAATTTTTCTTTTTTTTATATATAATTTTAAACCAAAGACAATTCTCCCCTTACGTATTTTCACTTGGCAACCTACTTTTTTCATGGGCTGTAACACCATTAAGAAAGTGCCCATTTCTGTAACACAGGGTCAGAAAACTGTCACTGTTATCGAGTCAGATCCAATTCAGAGTGACCCCTCCTTGGGTTTCTGAGGAAGTATCCCTAAAGAAGTAGATCACCCAATCTTCTTTCCAAAGAGTGGCTGGTGAGTTTGAACCGCCAGCCTTCTGGTTAGCAGTCAAATGCCTTAGGCACTATGCCACCAGAGCTCCCTCAGAACAATCAGCTCCTAAAAAAAAAAAAAAAAGCACTTTCCACTTGCATTACCTTATTCTTCCTCACAAAGGCTTTCTCTGCTTTTATAAACAATATCTCAAAATTGTGAACAAGTTTCTAGAACACTTCACTTATCTTGAATTACCAGTGAAACTGAAGTAACACTCCTCCTAAAATGTTACAAGATTTATTTAAATCCTTTGTGAAACATCCTTGGAGTTTCTTTGAGGCAATACAGAGTGCATTAGTCATAATTCAGGTAGGACTTTCATTTAAAAAGTAATAAGTAGTTCATTTATTTATTTTTTGAACACCAATATATCGTTATTTATTACTGAAACATCAGAGGAATGTATCAGGTGCCCATATGTCTGTCAATAATATTTATGATAGCTGGCAGAGCTGTAAAAGTGAAATCTGAAAATATTTTAATGTATGTGCTAACATGATACAAGTGGTATTATCAAGGGTATCTTTTGTAAACAGTGCAATTTTATACACAGTACTTACCAGAAACCATCACCACTGCAGGTTGCTATTCTTTTGAAATCTTTATGACTCCAGGCAATGCAGAATATTCCATTTTTTCCATGCTTCAAAAAATGCAAAATACCTATCAATAAGAAATAATTCACCCCTTTTTTTCTTATTTATTTACTTCTTCTAAGTATTACTTTTCTGTTTTCTCTAAGTGATACTAGCAGACATTCTGGTCATTAGTGGTCGGCTAAATATATACTTTAAGAGAGTTCAAAACTATCAATTTTTTAAAACAAAAACCATTTTCAGGGCATAACTTGGGTGTCTCTATTTCTTTTTGTTAAACACAAGTGAAGAGCCAAAATCCAATTCCTCAGCCCTGCACAGAATTAAGCCCTACTCAATACCTTCCTTAGTAATGCCAATGTGAAGATCAAGATGCCTAACTGGCTATTAAACACAGTACTGTTATAACCACAGTGCAACATAGATGATAGAAATGTTGCAATCAATTGTTACTGTTGTTTCTTCCTCTGAATTTCAAAGTTATATTTTTATAAAAATATAACTTTTTATAAAGGACATGTTATACTCATTCATGTATTTCTCAGCATTCAGTAGCATAATTAAGGCCAATATCAAAATTTCAAAAATCCTGGATAATAAAAACAAGAAAAATTAAGTGCCAGTTTTGATTAACTAAGTGGCACAGGCCTCACAAAAGGATGTGAAGATATTAGAGATCCTATAATAAGCTAAAAAACAAACCAAACCAACTACCATTGAGTGGATTCTGACTCATAGCGACCCAATTGGTTTTCCAGGGTTGTAAATCTTTACAGTAGTAGATTGCCTCATCTTCCTCCCACGGAGCAGCTGATGGGTTTTAACCACTGACCTTCTGGTTAGCAGCCAAATGTCTTACTCACTCAGCCACTGTTGTTGTTCTTGTTGTTATGTGCCGTCGAGTCAGCCCCGACTCATAGCGACCCCTCCTTGGGTTTCCGAGGCAGTACCACTATGGAAGTAGGATTGCCCAACCTTCCTTCCGAGGAGTGGCTGGTGGGTTTGAACCGCCAACCGTCTGGTTAGCAGGCAAGTGTCTTAGCCACTTATTCCTATAATAAATCACTCTGAATTTATGTGTTCCTCTGCATTCTTGGGCTGGGAAATGTTTCAGGGTATATTTACAGCTGGTAGATGAAAATTTTTTGAAACACAGAGAATATATTATGCATGGAAATGTAATTCACCAACTGTGTCATGGGTGAATGAAGGTTGTGGTCAATTCACTTCCAAATTTTCATTTAAAAAATCTGAATTTTATTTGGTACCTGAAGTGTGACTACATTTAAATGGGAAGTAAAATGATTCTTACACTTTAGTAAGCATAAGTCTAAGTAAGTGATTCATAACAGGAACTCTGGTGGCATAGTGCCTAAGGCATCTGACTGCTAATCAGAAAGTTAGCAAATCCACCAGCCACTCTGCAGAAGGAAGACGCACAATCTACTTCTATAACTCAGTGTGGGTCATTATGAGTTGGAATCAACTCGATGGCAGTGGGTTTGAAAGTGATTCTTATCCTGAATTTTAAGACTATTTTATAAATATGCATTTTAAAATTCATAAGGGAATCTACAGTTTGCTGATGTTACCTTTTTTTGGGGGGTAGGGGTGGGCAGTCTTAAGAAAGGTAGATCTAAAAACAGAACTAGTCCTTTTACTTGTTCAGTTTCAGGGGCTTTCAGATTTGCTTATCCTCATGAAAAGTTGATTTATGGATCTCTAATATC
This sequence comes from Orycteropus afer afer, assembly GCF_000298275.1. Lineage (NCBI taxonomy): Eukaryota > Metazoa > Chordata > Mammalia > Tubulidentata > Orycteropodidae > Orycteropus > Orycteropus afer. The sequence goes on along the minus strand of NW_006921865.1, from coordinate 1,194,446 downwards.
TTCACATCCTTTTGTGAGGCTTATGCCACTTAGTTAATCAAAACTGGCACTTAATTTTTCTTGTTTTTATTATTCAGGATTTTTGAAATTTTGATATTGGTCTTAATTATGCTACTGAATGCTGAGAAATACTTGAATGAGTATAACATGTCCTTGATACTAAGATGCTCAGTTGCTGGAACCAAAGTGGGAGCTGTTCTAATGCTAATGAGCAGGTATTTTAGGTTATAAAATGCCAAATGGCCACAAGGTGAAAACAACAGATCTGATCCCTAAGGATAAAAATTTTAAATCTATGTCAAAAGTTTCATGTGCAGGCTTATTTCTTCTTTTCTATTTATATTCCATTATATATTATGGGATACATGTTCTTCTGGTGATGGAACAGCAGAGTGAGGGCTTTCCTGAGCAAAAAGAGCATTGTCACATGTGGAGAAAGATGGAAGAATGCAATCTATATAATCCTCCAACAAAGGTTCCTCTAGTGAGTACACAATTGCTTACTGGTGGGTTGTAAAGTTTCCTTAATGATATGCACTCACTACATTCCTGCATCTCCAGGAGAACAAGGCTGTTAAAGGACATCCTCACGGGGATAACAGTCTTTTGTATAAATGGTTTTAAAGCTTCAATTATGTCTACAATTTTCAAAGAAATTAAATATATATATTATCTGGTTATTAGCTATTACATTAACAGAGAAAAAGTATTTTAAAAATATGACGTGGTATAAGACTTTTTTTTTAATTGAGCTAACAATAAATACATCTTACCTCATTAAATCGTTGTACCATTTTGCCTTTTTTAATATCCCAAATAAAAGCACCATTTCGGCAAGTTGCCCCAGCAATGCAATTTAAATCACCTTAGAAAACAATTTGTTAGATATTATATTTAATGTCTGCCACAAATGCAGTTCTTCTAAAATAAAATGCTATTGCTGGAAATGTAAGACTTGAGATTTACAAAATAGTGCCCTTTTAATTTTTTTTGCTATGGAAATGATCAAATGTATGCAAATATAGATAAAAGAATATAATAAATTCACACCACTTAAACAATTACAAAAATATAGCCAAAAAGTCCTTACTGGATTTCTTTGAAGCAAATCTCTGACATGATTGAAGCAATAAATACTTCAGTATGGATGTCTAAAAAACCACCAGCATCACTAGATGTTGTCGAGTTAATTACACCTAATGGCAACCCCATGTGTAACAGTTGAGCTGTGCTCCATAGGGTTTTCAATAGCTAATGTTTTGGAAGTAGTTCATCAGGCTTTTCTTCTAAGATGCCTCTGGGTGCACTTGAACCTCCAACTTTTCAGTTTGCAGCACAGTGCATTAACCATCTTCACTGCCGGTAGACAGTGACTCTTTTATTAAGATAACCAAATTATCACACTCACACCTATGAAACTGTCAATAATTCCTTAATATTTTCATACATCTAGTAAATGTTCACAATTCCCTGATTGTGTAATGATTTTTTTTTAATGGTTAGGAAAATGTTTCTAGAAGCAGAACACATGAAAATGTGTCATTCAGTCTCTCTATAAAAAATACAAACAATAATTTCTGATTTAAAATTTATGTTTTTCAAATAAAAAAAATCTATGAAAAACTGCTGCTAAGTTACTAGATGATGATAACTCAAGGAGCTAAACAAAGATTTTTTTTTTGCAAGATAGTAAAAGAAGAGGCTTTCTCCATTAGGAGAAAGGAACAGTTGTCATCTGCTGATGGGAGTATAAATACGGAAGAATTACTTTGGTATAAATGATTATAATGCTAAAAAAAATAAGTCCTCAACAAATTTCTAGTATTTTCATTCTGCTCTCCTTTCTAGGTTTCTAAATTATTGGACAGAAGTTCTCCTATAGTTTGTACTTTTCTTTTTTTCTCTTTTTTTCCTGTGGTATCTACTCTAAAGTATAGAAAAAAATTTAAAATATCTATATTGTTGTTATGTGCTGTCGAGTCAGACCTGACTCATAGCGAACTCTCCCTTGGGTTTCCGAGGCCATATCACTACGGAAGTAGATTGTCCGACCTTTCTTCTGAGGAGTGGCTGGTGGGTTTGAACCACCAGCCTCCTGGTTAGCAGTCAAGTGCCTTAGGCACTATGCTACAAGAGCTCCTAATCCATATTCCAATCTATGTCCTTGCCATCCTTCATTAATCTTTTAATTTTCATCCACATGTAGCTAAAAATACAATTCATCAGTAATGACATAAGAAAATTTCCATTTTCCAAAATTTTTACTTACTTGATGCAAATTCTCAATATAGTGAAAGAATGCTTTAAGTAAGGTGAGGCTTTCTGTGTTATGATTTGAAAACCATAGTATTTATAGTCAGAATTTCTATTTAAGTTTTAGAGTTTAGACTATGGCATAAGAATATCAACTAATGAGAAAAAGTCTACTTTTGTATTAGGAATAATGTTCAACTAGTTACTGGTATAATGCTGTGCTACTGTACTGGCTTACCCAATTCTTATGTCCCTAGTCAATTATTGTAATACACATGAAGATGTGTATTACAATAATTAAGAGCACAGGCTTATGAATAAGACTGGAAATTGTTCAAATCTTAAGTCTGTGCTATTATTTACTTGAGTAAATTACTCAATTTCTGGGATCTAAGACCTTTTAAATAAATGATGGCCATCACAATGAAAAGGTAACATAGAGACAGATGAAGAAGGGAACAGGTAAGAGATTTTGTTCTTTTTGTGCTGCGTCCTTCATGAGTGAAGGAATGTTTTATTCTTTCAATTAGTTCTGTATCTATAATGGCAGTAGATATGTTCTGCTTAAAGGAACAACTACTGTCATTTAATGTTGTAAGTAAAACATTTTCCTAGAAAACCTTCCTCATTGTAGAAAAGGAGGGATACATAAAACAGTGGTTCTTAACACTTTCTGTGTCTGGACCCCTTCTAAAACTCAAATCATTTTGACAGATCCAGGCATATACAAACAGTAACTAAAAATTATTTATATAATTACAAGAGAGTCTCCCCCAACAAACCTCCAACAAACTCACTGCTGTTGAGTTGATTTGACTCATAGCGAACCCTCCTTGGGTTTCCAAGGTGGTATCTCTATGGAAGTAGATTGCCCGGTCTTCCTTCCAAGCAGGAGCTGGTGGGTTTGAACAGCCAGCCTTCCGGTTAGCAGCCAAATGCCTTAGGCACTACACCACCAGAGTTCCCAGACTATGAAAATATCTGTAACTTGTGGGCCAACAGATTCAATGTCAAGAATTCATCTGTTTTGGGAGATATGCTAACAAATAAGCTATTACACTAGTTATGTGTGGAAATTAATATATTACTACTGGGGAAAAAAAGTAAAGTATTATATTGTAAAACCATCCTTTCTATAGCAAAAAATTTACTTAGGTGTGTAAAATTGTTTATTATAGGGGAAAGGTACTATTTGGGGAGAAAATGTCAGAGGTTTGACATTATGCACAGAAACTCTCTGAAATCAAAGAAAAGGCAAAACTTTATTATGGTATAAAAATTCTTTAATACCACAAAGGTACAATTCATATAGAATATGATCACAACTGATATATAATCATTCATATCTATAAAAAAGATGTATCAGGGAAGATTTAGATAATAAATTTCTCTTTTAAGTGATTTTATTTCATAAATTTGATTTACATGCAATTTTCCAGGATAACTTGTATCATGTGAAATCATTATACCTTTGTGTATCTATACAAATGCAGTTAAAATCAGAGAGGTTAAGATCATCCTGGTTTACTATTGCTTTTCTATATGATAAGAGGTTCTGGTGGTGTCGTGGATAAAGTATTCATTGCTAGCCAAAAGGTCATGGCTCAAACCCACCAGCTGCTCCATGGAAGGACAACTGGGTGATCTACTTTTATAAAGATTTACAGTCTTAGAAACTCAGTGGAGGTCTCTGAGTTGGAAAAGACTTGATGGAATGAGTTTTTTTTTTTTTTTTTTTTTTGATTTTCTGTATGATTATATTATTTGAAAGGGCCAGGGATCAAAGTCTCTCTGCAGGTAGTCTATTCTAAAACTCTACCAAAACTAAAAACTAACCTAACATGTCAATACTAAAATATTTCTATAATCATTTGAAACAAGATAACTCTAACAGGAAAAAGATATTTCAGATGAAAATAAAATCTAGGAAAACTCATTTAATGTATTCCAAATTTTAATAAAGTACTTCTTACCTGGAGCCCATGAAAGGGAATAAATAACCCCTTCATTTCCAGGGGAAGTGTATACTGCTGTTAATGTATTTATATCCCAGACTTTTATAGTGCCATCAAATGAAGCTGTTGCTAAAAGATTAGGATTATCAGGTTTGAATTTGCAGTCAAAGATAGTTTCCACATGTCCCTAAGAATACAGCATAAGAACATCAACTAATGAGAAAAGTATATTGCTAGGAAAAACTTCAAAGTTCATATTATTTGAAAACAAAGCATAATATGTAATCAAGCTGACACATGTACAATAGTTTTCAAAACGTTAATGAAAAATAGACAAGCAAAAAAGCATAGAATTGGGATCACCTCTGTGATGAATGTATCAGTGTTGTTACAATATTATTTTGTAGTATAATAATAATTCAAAGAAAAAAACACAAGATAAAACGAAAACTATGAGTCCTCCATATTCCAAGAAAACTCCACAATTGACATGCAATCACTCCTTCAACTCTCATCACACAACAGACAGGGTAAATGGTGTCATAACATCTCCCAAGAAAACTCCACAATTGTAGCATGGCAGAAATAAGAATCAGGCATGGCCCTAATTTTTAATGAAGTTTGTTCCAAAATTCTCTAGCATATCTAAAGATTAGAATTTGATGGATCTGTTCCCATTACATGGTGGTCTGGATCCCAAACAGCCTACAAGACTGTAAAGTAGTTTATACAAGTCAATGTAAACATAAACCTTTAAAGTGGAGCTTAACCACTATGTACCTATGTGAAAGTCTGTGTAGAGCTCAAGTTAAATGGCCAGAGTTACATTTTGTCTTTTTCCAAATGTTGTAGAATGGGAATTAAAACTCCTACTTCAAGTGGCAGAAATTAAAATATGTTTGGATCTGGGGAGGAAGTAAAGGTACAAGGATAAGGCTTCCCATTTCTAAACTGTTGTAGTAAAGGATAGAAGGGAGTTCTTTAAATTCTCTGTTTCTCCATTAACAGCAGCAATCACAATCTTCAGAAAACTGAAATGGCCTACAAGTCTCCTTTTTAGGTGAAAGGCAGATAAGAAAAAAATCTCACAGGTTAACAAGAGGGAGGGAAAGAGGTTTTTCCGGCTACTGGTACACCTAGCTGGAGTAGTTCCAGGCTGGTACACTCACTTTTAAGAATATACTTAAGGCAGGACTACCTGTATGCGTATTTTTTAAATGTGATCTTACCACCACTATGCCTTTAAATTTTATTTTAGAAATTGGAAAAATCACATACTAGGAACCAAATTATAAATATTTTTTGTTTTCTGCTTACGAAGAGGTAAATTTTGTAGCATGTTTATTTTTATCAATCAAACATTTACATGGAAGTATATATGTTAGGAGCTCTGGTAGCATAGTGCCTAAGGCACTTGACTGCTAACCAGAAGGCTGGCGGTTCAAACCCACCAGCCACTCCTCGGAAGGAAGGTTGGGCAATCCTACTTCTGTAGTGATACTGCCTCGGAAACCCAAGGAGGGGTCGCTATGAGTCGGGGCCGACTCGATGGCATATGACAACAACAAACAACATACATGTTAGTAAGCATTTTAACAAGCTTTTATTTATCCATGTAATTTGGAATCTATGAAGATGCTTTATCAGAATCAGATGTTTCTTCTGGTAACACTTCTAGCAATCTCAAATTTGGAGCTAAGTTGAGAGAAATTATAAGGAAAAAATTACTGCCTCTTCTAAATAACAGATGTTTTATTTTATTTTTAATATATAAAATATTCACATTTTGAAAGGAAGTATCAACTTTATTAAAAAGATATGATAATGCTACAATTCAGTGGTTTATATTTTGTAGCTGTAGATTTCTACTCAATTCCATACATCGTAAGACATTCAGAAAACTGGAAGACATGTTGTTTGTTTAATGTTTTTATTTATTTATTTGTTTTAACTTTTTATTGTAATTTGGGTAAAAGTTTGCAGAACAGATTAGTTTTCCATTCAACAATTCATACATATTTTCTTTTGTGACACTGATTGCAGTCCCCACAATGTAACAGTGCTCTTCCCACTGCCTCCCTGTGGTTACTGTTTCCATTTTGTCCTTCTTTCCTATCCCTTCCTGCCTTCTGAGCTTTATCCCGAGGCAAATGCCACCCTTTTGATTTCATATAGTTGATTGCTCTAAGGAGTGCATACCTCCCTAGTGTTACTGTTCACTTTATAGGCCTGTCTATTGTTTGGCTGAAAGTTGAGCCAATAGCAGACATTTTAAAAGTGAGAAGAACAGGTGAAATAATTTTTAATTGAAGAATTTTTTATACATTTGAATCACAAATTTAAAAAAGATTTTAAATGAAGCATATTTTAATGAGGATAAAAAAAAATGACATTTACTCAATTTCAACTCATACTGACCCTAAAAGTCCCATAGGGTTTCCAAGGCTATAAATTTTTATTGAAACAGATTGCTCCATCTTTCTCCCCTGGAGTGGCTGATGGGTTTGAATTGCTGACCTTTGGTTAGCAGCTGAGCACTTAACCACTGAGCCACCGAAGTTCTTTTAATGAGGATATATACTTTAACAGAAAATCTATTGAACTTACACTACATGATATTTTACCAGTTACAGATTTAACTTCACTCTTACAATTTTCTTCCTTTCCATTTTTTAAAAGTAAATGGCAATTTGAATTACTAGAGGAAATGTACACACTAAGAAAAATTGGAAATATATAAATATGGAAATAAAATTCAGTCATCTTCTAATGAGTATCTACTAAAAGGCCAAAAATATCAAAATCTCTGCCATTGAGAGGATTTCGACTCATAGTGACCCCTCCTTGGGTTTCTGAGGAGGTATCTCTATGGAAGTAGATTGCCCAATCAACCTTCCTTCCTAGAAGTGGCTGGTGGGTTTGAACTGCCAGTCTTCTGGTTAGCAGCCAAATGCCTCTTTTAAAATAAACTACAAAATTGTTTCAAAATATTTTTTGCTAAAGTGCAATGTTTTTCATTTTGAGGGAAAAAATTAAATTTGTAGTGTTGAAATGCCACACTGTTACTGTTTCTTTCACTTCTTTTTCTTACCAGAAAAAATATAGCTCTATGTTCTTTTTCTAAGTGAGATCACAGAAAAAAAAAAAAAAATTTAGGTTTCCTAATGTCTAGATTAGCGTAATTCAAACTTGTAATAAGGGACATTTTTATAAACTCTGACCCAGGGAGAATTATTTTTGGTAAATATTAATTACAACATAATATGTATTATTTCATGTCTGCATTCATTCATTCACTCATTCATTCAATAAAGCTTAACAAAACTCTTGCTATGTGCCAGGTATTATTTTAGGAAGTAAGGATAAAGCACAGAAAAACAACAAAAAGACAAAAATGTGGGTCCCCAGAGGAGGTATGTTGTTGATGTTGTTATGTGCCATTGAGTCGGACCCGACTCCTAGCGACCCCTCCTTGGGTTTCCAAGACAGTATCACTACGGAAGTAGATTGCCCCATCTTCCTTCCGAGGAGTGGCTGGTGGGTTTGAACCGCCAGCCTTCTGGTTAGCAGTCAAGTGCCTCAGCCACTATGCTACCAGAGCTCCTCAATAGCAACTAATAACAACTAGTATTCTGACAGTAATTCTGATAACAATTCAATAATACAAATGAAACTTAGAAACCTCAATTCAACCTTGCTCACAAATAAGAATAAGGCTTGGAGTAACTGGCAGAGATGGATATCTCCTTCCTCCTAAAATAATATCCTATTTCTCGTTGTGCTTCCAGAATATAATACAGTTATACAATTTTCCAATATTATTTACTATAAAACATAAACTAAGTAGATACTAATATTTAAAGAAGTATAATGCTTAAAATTTAAAGATATTTAATAGTTTTGTCATTATTCCATACATTTTCCCAAAATGTTTCAGCCAACTAAGATGAAGTTATAACATATCATTATTTACAAAAATAATTTTTAATAATACTAATATGTAGATAAAATTAAACACATTAGATTTATAAAACAGAACGATATATAATAGAATAATATGGTATTACAATGACAACAGACATACCATATCCCTAAAAAAATCCCATTTCTTGGCTCCCATATCATAAAGTCCAACTCCACCATCCAAGAAACAGCACACTGCATGACCAGGAGGAAGAGAAAATGTTTGATTCTGTGTTAAATTTGGGAGTGGGACTGCTTCACTGGTTGAGGATGTATAATGATTTTTGGTTGGAGACTGGATTGAAACTGTTTAAAAAAGAAAGAAAGAAAAGAATAAACAGGTCAGTGTTATGCTCATCTACTAAACCAAAGGTTGGTGGTTCAAACCCACTCAACAACACAGTAGAAGAACAGCCTGGTGATCTGCTTCCATAAATATTATAGCCAAGAAAACTCATGGAACAGTTCTACTCTAACACATGGAAGGCCATGAGGTGGAATTGATGCAAATGCAATGGGTTTTTTTTTTTGTTTTTTTTTTTGTTATTTACACCAATAACTTCCCATATCCTCATATGAAACCAAGACAGCTTAATTCATAAAGATAACTCATTGTTCCCCTTTATACTAGTAGTTGGAAAATATGGCCTTGGTGATAAAAAAATAATGCTGGAGATTGCATGATAGAATTTTGCAAGACCAAAGACTTATTCACTGTAAATACCTTTTTTAAAAACACAAATGACAGCTATACACATGGACTTCACCAGATGGAGTACACAGGAATGAGATCTACTATATCTGTGGAAAGAAGCGATGGAGAAGCTCAATGTCTTCAGCCAAAACAAGACAAGGAGTTGACAGTGGAACAGATCATCAACTGCTCATATGCAAGTTCAAGTTGAAACTGAACAATTAAAACAAGTCCACAAGAGCCAAAATATGAACTTGAATATATCCCTTCTGAATTTAGAGACCATCTAAAGAATAGATTTGATGCACTGAACACCAATGACTGAAATCCAGAGGAATTGTGGGATGATATCCAAAACACCATCCATGAAGAAAATAAAAGGGATTAAAAAAAAAGGAAAGGAAGAAAAGACCAAAATGGATGTCAGAAGAGAATCTGAAACTTGCCCTTGAGCAGAGAGTAGCTAAAGTAAACAGAACACTGACAAGATGACAGAGCTGAACAGAAGATTTCAAAGAGCACTTTGAGAAGACAAAGTCAATTATTATAATGAAATGTGCCAAGACCTGGAGTTGGTAAACCAAAAGGGAAGAACATGCTCCCCATTTCTCAAGATGAAAGAACTGAGGACAAAATTTAAGCTCCAAGTTGCAATATTGAAAGATTCTATGGACAAAATATTGAATGATGCAGGAAACATCAAAGAAGATGGAAGGAAAACAGAGTAACTGTACCAAAAAAAAATGGTTGATGCTCATCCATTTCAGGAGGTGGCATATGATTAAGAAACAATGGTACTGAAGGAAAAAGTCAAAGCTGCACGGAAGGAATTGGTGAAGAACAAGGCTCCAGGAATTGATGGAATACCCACTGAGATGTTTCCACAAACAGTTGTCACACTGGAGGCACTCACTTGTCTATACCAAGAAATCTGGAAGACAGCTACCTGGCTAACTGATTGGAAAAGTTCCATATTTGTACCCATTCCAAAGAATGGTGATCCCACAGAACATGGAAATTATCAAACAATATCATTAATATCACATGCAAGTAAAATCTTGCTGAAGATAATTCAAAACCAGTTGCAGCAGTATATTGACAGAAAACTCCTAGAAATGCAAGCTGAACTCAGAAGAGAATGTGGAATGAGGTGTATCATTGCTGATGTCAGATGGATCTTGTCTGAAAGCAAAGAATACCAGAAAGAGGTTTACTTGTGTTTTATTGAGTATGCAGAAGCATTCGACTGTGTGGATCATAACAAATTATGGATAACACTGAGAAGAATGACAGCATATTAATAGGTTTTGTTTCGTTATCCAATCTGCAACTCTCCATCATGAGTGGTGCATTTAATCCATTAACATTCAGTGTACTTATTGGCAAGTATGAATTGGTTGTTGTCATTTTGTTAGGAGTTTTTTCATAGTGTCCCTGGTTTCTTTGTTCCATATTATTTTCTGTGCTGAGCTCATTATGTTTATGAATCGTGTTATAATTCCTTTTGTTGCTGTTGTTTTAGTATTTGCTGAATATTTGTGCTTGTCCTCTTTTTTATTGTGATGTTATGGTTTATCATTTTTCTTTGAGGTTTCCCTGTGACTTATAATTTTTTCCCCTGAGTTTAGAACAGTCCATTCTATCTTGCAACTCTCTTGACTTCCTCACCATTTAAAAGTTCTGTAACTATACAGTATTTTCCCTCTTTTTGGTTTGTAGTTGTTCTCATTTGTGAATTGATGTCTCTGGTTCCCTGTTTACAATCTTGTAAGCTTATTTTACTTTGGATAGGTCCATAGCTGTGGTTTCTGGGTTATGTCATCTTGTGTATTAATGGTTGGTTGTTGTTTGCTATTTTTGCTTCTCTGTTCAAAGGACTCCCTTTAATATCTCCTGTAAGTTCAGTATGGTTTTAA
>NW_006921865.1:1181752-1182964 GCF_000298275.1 Orycteropus afer afer | reverse complement strand
ATTTTGTTCTTGTATTTTCTTCCAAAATTCTTCTAGGGTTTTGTCTGTGTTTTCCTTGATTTGTCTCTCAATCCTTTGAACATGTACTTAAATCTAATTCTTTTGAATTCCTTATCAGGGAGTTCCAATGCTGCTTCTTCCTCAGGGATGTGTTCTGGGTCTGTAATCTGCTCCCTTGTTTCTACCACTTTATCTTGCTTCTTTGTGTGGAATGTGATGGTCTGTTGTCTCTGAAACATTGTAATGTTGTTGTATTTAGATCTCTGTTGATTGTTTTTGAAGAGCAGCCAAGGGTGAGTAAGTCTCTTCTTGGTGGTTGTTTCTCATTGGCCCACTGGTGAAGGACGTGGTGCCTCTCACTCAGTAAGTGAAGCTGCAGGAGGTGTGGGTGTAGTTGTGTCATATAGGAACTGTTGCTGTCTCCCACCCAGTTAGACAAAAATAACAACTGAATACCCATCAGAAAAGTGAAACCCAGTGAACAAAAAAAACACTGTGTAATCACACAGGAACAATAACCAAAAAGAAAAAAAAGGGAAGAAAAAGGGGTAAAAATCCCCACAATATCTAGGGAGAGGGGAATAAGAGAAAAGTGGTAGAGTAGGACAATAATGAAGGAAAAAAAAATGGGAAAAACACAAAAGGAAAAACAAGGAAGAGAGTTAACCATGGGAAAAAAAAAAAAAATTGGAACCAGCAAAAGGGAAAAGAGAAAAAGCTTAAAACTATTCTTCCCTTCCAGGGAAGAATAGTTTTAAGCTTTTTCTCTTTTCCCTTTTGCTGGTTCCAATAATAATAATAATAAAATAATAATAATAAAAAGGACAAAAATTATAATAATAATAGTAGCTTGAAAACAGACAAAAAAAAAACAAACCTAAAAAAAAAGGGAAAAAAAAAAATTGGGGCTGGGTAGGGCAGGGCACCCAGGCTCCATCTGAGCACACAGAATGGGATAGAATTCCTGCCAGCCTGGAAGGTGGGTGGGAGTGAGGGATGGCCATACCTCCATTCACCAAGAGGGTGTGGGGTCTAAGAGTAACAAGGGAAATATCAAACCTTTCCAGTCGTTGGTGTCTGGAATGTCTTTGTGGTAGAGCCTATTCTTAAGTCCCTGGAATCTGGGAGAACACTGTCACTTTAAATATCCAAAATGGTTGAACCGCCTGTAAACATTCAAAATGGCTGTGCCCTCCAGAGACAGAAATGTCC
>NW_006921865.1:1165321-1181392 GCF_000298275.1 Orycteropus afer afer | reverse complement strand
CAATGCATTCTTGTCTCCCCGCCTGTGAAAATGCTGCCCTTCTGATGTCTCATAGTTGCCTGTTCTAAGGAATGGATTTTTCTAGTGTAAGAGTTCCGCTCATAGGTCTGTCAATTGTTTGGCTGAGAGTTAGGCTACTGGAATGAGTTCATCAAGGCCCTAAGAGTGACTCAGGGTCACAGGCTTAGGGGTTTTAACAGACTGTGTCAGACACTATTAGTAAGCCTGGTCTTTTTTATATTTTGAGTTTTGTTCCACATTTTCCCCCTACTCTATCTAGTATCTCCAGTTTTTCTCACTTTCCAAGTGGTTAGCATAGGTAGCTGGGCACAATCTAGTTCTTCTGGTCTCAGTGTCATGTAGGCTGAGGTTCTCATGGTCCATTAGTCGTCTGGACTAACTGTTTCAGTGTATCTTTTATTTTCTTCCCCTTTCTTTTCCCCAGATGAGGAGAGACCAAGTTTCATTTTAAATGGCCACTTGCAAGCTTTTCAGACCCCAATAGCAATTCACCAAAGTAAGATGTAGAACAGTATTTTTGTATACTATGTCATGCCCATTGAGTTTGATGTCTCCTGTGACCATGGACTCCAATCTGCAGGCCCAGCAACTCACTCCCTCAAGGTACTTGGTAGTGGCTAAGAAGTTATTCTAACTTTGCCCCCTGTAGGTTTAAACTGCATACAGACATTTTTATACCACGTACAAATACATATGTAGGAATATTGTCTGCCAAACCTATGTATGGTTGTGGATATACTCCCATTTGCTTATCCATACCTGATCTTCTTGCCTGTCTGCCTATGTATCCACTTGTAGGTTAGTGTTTCCTATTACTGATAATGTAGTACTCTGTATGTAATAGTATCTGCCTTTAATGTCTGTACCTCTTGTGCACCTCTCTGTGTCTTCCTTTTCCTTAGTGATATTGTGCTAGTTACACACTTTTGTTATATTACTTTTCCCTTCACCCATATCAAACCTGTCTTAATTATCCATATTTTTTCCTTCCCTTCCTCTCCCCACCACCCCTGGTAACGAACAAAGAAAATTTTCTTCCCTGTGTAAAACTGTCCTTAACTTTTTATGATAGTGGACTCATACAATACTTGTACTAAGACTGACTTATCTACTCAGCATAATATCCTCCAAGTTCATCCACATTATGGGGTGATGTGTTGATTCTTCATAATTCTATAATGTTGTTGTTGTTGTTGTTAAGTGCCGTCAAGTCATTTCCGACTCATAGCGACCCCATGCACAGCAGAACGAAACACTGCCCGATCCCGCGCCAGCCCCACAATCCCTGCTATACTTGAACCCATCATCGCAGCCACCGTATCAATCCATCTCCTTGAAGGCCTCCCCCTCTTTCGTCGACCCTCCACCCTACCAAGCATGACATCCTTCTCCAGGGAATGGTCCCTTTTTACAACATGACCAAAATAGGTGAGACGAAGTCTGGCCATTCTTGCTTCCAAGGAGCATTCTGGCTGCACTTCCTCCAGGACAGATCTGTTAGTTCTTTTAGCAGTCCATGGTACTTTCAGCATTCTTCGCCAGCACCACAACTCATAAGCATCAACTCTTCTTCGGTCTTCCTTATTCATTGTCCAGCTCTCACATGCATACCAGGTGATTGGAAATATCATGGCTTGTGTCAGGCGCACCTTAGTCCTCAAGGAGATATCCTTGCTCCTCAGCACTTGAAACAGTTCCTTCGCAGTTGACTTTCCCAATGCTACACGTCGTCTAATGTCCTGACTGCTGCTTCCGTTGGCATCGATTGTAGAACCAAGCAACGTGAATTCCTTGACAACCTCAATCTTCTCTCCATTTATTGTGATGCTGCTCATTGGTCCAGTTGTGAGGATTTTTGTTTTCTTTATGTTGAGATGTAATCCATACTGCAGACTGTATTCTTCAACCTTCATCAGTAGGTACCTTAAGTCATCCTCACTTTCAGCAAGCAAAGTTGTATCGTCTGCATATCTCAGGTTGTTAATGATTCTTCCTCCAATCCTGATACCATGTTTTTCTTCATATAGTCCAGCTTCTTGGATTATTCGCTCAGCATATAGAATGAATAAGTGTGGAGAAAGAATACAACCCTGACACACTCCCTTCTTGATTTTAAACCATGTAGTGTCCCCTTGTTCTGTTCGAACGACAGCCTCCTGGTCAAGGTACAGATTCCTCATGAGTACAATCAAGTGCTCGGGAATTCCCATTCTTCTCAATGTTATCCATAATTTGTCATGATCCACACAATCAAATGCCTTTGCATAGTCAAGAAAACACAAGTAAACATCTTTCTGGTATTCTTTGCCTTTAGCCAAGATCCATCTGACAACAGCTATGATATCCCTTGTTCCACGTCCTCTTCTGAATCCGGCTTGAACCTCTGGAAGTTCTCTATCAATATACTGCTGCAAACGTTTCTGAATTATCTTCAGTAAGATCATACTTGCATGTGATATTAATGATATTGTTCTATAATTTCTACATTCTGTGGGATCACCTTTCTTTGGAATGAGCACAAATATATATCTCTTCCAGTCAGTTGGTCAGGTAGCTGTCCTCCAAATCTCTAGTATTCCATTGTGTACCACAGTTTGCTTATCCATTCATCTGCTGATGGGCACTTAGGTTGTTTCCAATAGCATATGTTATCTGATATATCTTTGTCACTGTATCAGTCATTTATTTGAGAGCAAATACAATATTTTAAAATATTTAAAATGTGATAATATTTTTACTTACATTTTTTCCTTGAAGGAGAATTAAGTACATGTAAGCAGTGAAATCCTGTTTTCTTCAATTTAAAGTTATCAATAGGTGTTGTTCTTGAAACATTCCAAATGCGCAAAACACCCACTTGAGAATCTAGAGATCAGGAAGAAGGCATTCAGTTAAATAATGAAATTTCCGATACATAAAATAACCAAAAATTTGAACTTGCAAGATTTTGAGCAGAACTTGATGTTCTTCTAACAATAATGTGTACAGTCCAAGAAACTGTTGAAATACTATTCAAATGTTACATTTTTGGCATGTTTTATGGGGAGTGGCTCCCCATAAAGACCATTATAATAATTTGAGTACAAAAAAACTCCTCACTGACCCCAACTTGTTCTATGAAATGGCCAGTCATAGATTTCTCTTCACCTCAACACTAAACAACCCTTCCTCTTTGAAAGGTTCATAAATTTTGTGCTTACTCACTTGCCATCAAACAAGTACTGCTAATTATACCTGAACACTGGTTAGAACACTTCTCTCACTTCCCAAAACTCCACCTGAATAGAAAACTTTTAGCCAGAGACTGTCTCAGTACTTTTGTTTTCTTTTCAGTCCATAAAATGTACTATACTTCCAAGTATCTTTGAACCTCTGCGGAAATGAAAGTGAGGGCTGATGAATTCCTTTGTCACAAGTTTACGTCTAAATATTTTTCCTAATTTTGTCCCAGAGTTACTTTTGTCTTTAAGAAGGGGAAGGAGTGCTGGTAGCACAGTAGTTTAGGCATTCAGCTGCTAACCCAAAGGCTGGTGGTTCCAACCCACCAACTGCTCCATGGGAGAAAGATGAAGCAGTGTGCTTCCATAAAGATTTACAGCATTGAAAACCCGTGGGGCAGTTCTATTCTGTCCTATAGGGTCACCATGGGTCAGAATAAACTGAATAGCAGTGAGTTTGGTTTTAGTTTAACAAGTGGTAATGAAAGGAGTATCATTTTTACCTCCTAGCCTCTTCTATACTGTTTAGAATTTTTTTAACAGTTGTAATAAAGAAAAAAAAGCACCTTTTATTTTAAAATACCCTTGATAGTTACTTCCACTTAGGATACAGAGAGTTGCAAGAGAACGTTACTCTCATCCTAACAATGAAAAATGCCAGAAAATCTTTTTAAAAAAAAATCTTAATTTTCTTCACTCAGAGAACTGAGTTGCATGGCAACCAGGAGATCTGAATTGAAAAAAGTAACAATCCCTTCAAAAAGAAAGGAGACCCACAAATTACTGCACTTCTGTCAGAGCACAGGAATATGAGGTGGTGTCCATAAAAGTTGTAACAAGAATACAGCTACAATTTTAATGATATCTTATTCCAAGAGGTGGCATATATGATAAATAAAGGGGACAGATTGATAATTAGCTATTCTCAATCTTCATTTTCCCCTCATCTCTCAATCTTGTTGTAAATGTTAAGTTATATCACTCTCCTCATTAGAATTTTCTTATATTTTCCTATGTCTCAAAACTTGGCATGATTCAGGCTTAAGAAGTATGATAAACTATGCCAATGGAACAGGGACCCTAGTGGTGCAATGGTTAAAGTGCTCATCTGCGAAACAAAAGGTCAATGGTTTGAACCCACCAGACCCAAGGGAGAAAAATGTGTCAGTCTGCTTGCATAAAGATGTAAAGTCTTAGAAACCCTATGGGGCAGTTCTAGTTTGTCCTATAGGGTCCGCATGAGTAGGAATTAACTTGATGGCAATGAGTGTGGTTTGGAGTATGACAATGGAATATAATAACAATAATATTTATCATTAAGTTAACAAGGAACCTTATTATATTTACTTTAAATACTAAGTGGCTTGCCCAAGACATACTGCTACTAGTGGTGGAGATGGCATTGAAACCCAATTAGTCTGATGGTAAAACCTTTACTTAGACATGAAACCAGATATCTAAAGAAAATTCTCTTCATTACAATTACAACCATTCCTCACAAAGCAAAAACACTATATAAAGATTTATGAAATAAAAACTTATGTAAAAAATGTATGATTTGTTTGATTATTAAACAGTATTATTATTAAAGGAGCTCTGGTGGCATGGTGGATAAAGCACTTGACTGCTAACCAGAAGGTCAGCGGTTCAAACCCACCAGCTACTCTGCAGAAGAAAGACAGGGTGATCTATTTCTATAAAGATTTACAGCCTCAGAAACCCAGTGGTGGTTGCTATGAGTTGGAAATGACTTGATGGCAGTTGAGTTTTGAGTTATTATTATTATTATTATTAAATATTAAGCCTATTAACCTAAGTATGGAGGATTTATATTACCCATTTGGGTCATGATAATAATCCAACCAAAGCCTAAGATTCATGTTTTGTCAAAAAAGAAATTCTGTTCTTTATATTCAACAGCAGTTGCAAAAGGGGAATGAAGCAGCTATTCATAAAGTAGGATTTGTCAGCTGTAATCTGAAAGCAACTAAAACAGTAACATCACTCTGAAAATAGCGATCAACACGTTACATTAAATATTAAACTATGGCAGATATACTAATTCACATTAATAAATGAAAAAGAAGGGAGGGTGTTAGGCTGTAACAATAGAATAGGAAGAATAAATTTATGGTAAAATTCTAGATCTATGCCAAGAAAGTTCAATGGGGAAAAATAATCTTTTCAACTGATGATGTTGGGACAACTGGATATCAATTATCTGCAAGTTCTGTGTGGTCATTGAAATGAATTATTAAAAACAGAAGAGAAGTAGAGAGTGCCCTGGGTGTGATGGTTGTGTTAGAACTGGTATAATAGTTGGAAAGAAGGTACATCTGACCTCCACCTTATAGGAATCAGCCTTAGGCTGTTAATTTTTATACTCCTTTCCCCTTGTGAAGTTACAGGGAGTCAGATGCCCCCGCCACACCATTTTTATAGTTGGTATCAGAAGCAGAATTCACTGTAATAGTTCCAGACTCATGGAAGCACAAGACCTTGTAAGAAAAAGCATGAAAGTACATGTGAAGTGAAACTTTTGATTCTTAGATTGTTACTTTGGTTGCTGTTACCTATAATGTCTGGAAGGAAATCAGGAGATGTTATGCTGAGCTGAGGGGTGAAAAGCTGAATCTGGAGTGGCTTGGTGCAAAAACCAGACTAGTTAAACAAGATGACTGATAGGGGGACAGGGTCTTCTGAGCGCACCCAGCCACAGGCCTAAGGACATATGCATATAAATAGGAAGACAATCAAGGGATGGAGAAGATGAAACTTGAATGTTTTAAAAAGAGTTTTGTATTTATTTGAATGTACTATGGATACTGAATGTTTTTCCTACCCAGTGTTGAAAAACAGACTTAAATGCATGATAGAAATGAATATTGAGTATTAAAGATTATGGAGTATGTAACTCTCCCCTCAGCCAATACTTCTAAAAGAAGAACTAGAATTTATCCTAAAGGAACACAGGCTTTGGTTTTAATGCAATAACCCTATTTATAGAATATTGGAGGTGTAGGTCGAAAATCTGAGCCCCACCCAGAATCTTTCGAAAGACATGCAGACTGAACCAAAACTGCTGAGAAAGCAGGGTATTTGCTTTTGAAGGGAGGACCTGTAGAAAAAAAAAAAAAAAAAAAGACTGTTTTGCTTCTTTATTTTCGACCAAGCAGTGTGCTGTTGGTGCAGCCAGGAAGGCAGAGTCAGTGGCCATCAGAAGAATCTCCTTTTAGGACCGGAAGATGAAGGGAGCCAGCAAGTAGACAGCCTGGTATGCTCACTTGTTTTGACCCCTTGGGTCCACTCTGGGGAATGAGGGGAAACTTACCACCAGTTACAAACATCCCAGGAGCACTTGGAACCCAGGCCAAGCATTGTACAGAAGCTGCTGCGGTGGGAAAATTAAATGTCGTAATGCAATAAAGTGATTCTGAATCAACTAGACGTATTCCAAAATGCAAATTAGCCACAAGAAGATAATCAGTAGACAGAGGGTCCCATTCCAGGGCTGTAACTGGATCTTCTTCATCTGTCCCTTCAAGAGATTCAGGTCTCAGAACATGTCTCTGACTTTTATTACCTATTAAAAGATAAAATTATTTCACATAAGATTTTCTAAAAAAAAAAAAAAAAAAGTCAATTTAGATCATATTACTGCTCTTTGCTGTACATCACTGATTTCTGAAAGCACTGCAGATCCAAATCTGGAATTTCTTTGCAGAAAGCATAATTGACATATGAATTCAGAGGAATGAGAATTTTTCCCAAAGATGAAAGTCAGACTGATATACTTTGCTGTGGCAGTCTCTAGTATCTTGAAGGTTTTTCGTATTTATTACTGAAAAGTTGTTAGAGAAGATACAGGGAAATAATAATACACTTGATCTTGTCAAAAAACCCAAGCTTCATTAAATTGAAATAGCATACTGCCTAGGTTCAAAGCCTAGGTCTACCAATTACTAGCTACGTGGTGTTGGAGAAGATTGGCCTCTGTGTGTCTCAGTTTATTTTTATGGAGATTATAACAGTAGTTACTTCACAGAGTTAAAAAAAAAATATGAGTCAGTTGATGTAAGTGCTTAGAACAGTGTGTGGCATATTACAGTTTGTCAGTATTTACTGTTATTACCTTCTCATATTATTTATAATAACCACACTTGACACCTAACTACCAATACAACTAAAAGGAAAAAACAAACTTACTGCCATTGAGTCAATTTTGACTCATAGTGACCCCAACTGGGTTTCTGAGGCTGTAAATCCTTATGGAAGTAGATTGCCCCATCTTTCTTCCGCTGAGCAGCTGGTGGGTTTGAACCACCAACCTTCTGGTTAGCAGTCAAATGCCTTAGGCACTGCACCACCAGAGCTCCTTAACACAAATAAGAGAAACAGAAAAATATGGAGATAAAGCAAATGGAATTAAGTAAAGGATCATCAAACACTTCTGTTGGTTTTTCTAACTCATGTACACAACTGGCACTATGAAAAATGATTCTCCTGATGTATCACGTGGGGATGCCAATGAAAGAAAGTCAGTGAAACAACTCAATGTAGAAATGCAAGTCTAACAGAAAGTACTAACTATCTTAACTATTATGAGCTTTAAAGGAAATGTTAATTATTAAAAAAATAAATGGAAAGATACTATAACTTATGTTAATTATTAAAAAAATAAATGGAAAGATACTATAACTTTTTCTGCAATCCCATCACTACACGTTTTTAAAAAAACATTTCAGATTATAAAAATAGAAGAAAAGTTTTCCTTGGATATGTAAGACTTTTGTTAAGTGAATTGGAAATCTTGCAGTTTCTTGTTTGGGATTTCATTGTCATACTATCTTATTTTTTAAGTATAAGATGGGTCTTAAATAAGCAGTATTTTATATTTATGCATATATAATCATAGAAGATAAATGTGAGGTTTCTTTTAGTTAGCTTCATCAAATTATAGTACATAAACTTTAAAAAAAGTTTGTTTGCTTTTCCTTTTCCAAAATAAATATATGGTAAATTGTTATTAGATATAACAGACAGTGATGAATTTATGATATCTGATTACTATGAGCAGAGAGAGATTTAAAATAAAAAAATGATTTATTAATTAAAGCTGTACTAACTATTTCTCAAGTAAATTTTAGGTATTTTCATGTGTCACTTAGCATTAAAGATTAAAAATATTTCAGCATGTAAAAAAAAAAATCAAAACAACAACCATAAAAGACATGGGAAAGTTTGTAACATTAATGCTATTAGAAATTTCAAATATGTTATTTCAAAGCCCCAGGATTATAGTCAAAATTATAATGAATTATGTTTATAATTTTCTTTTCTCTCTGGTACCCTGATACTTTTTATGATAAAAGTCAGAAAAATGAATCTATAAAATTTTATAGCCAGTCAGTAGAACAATGCAATAAACAATATGTGGCAACATTTTCTAATTTATGTATGCAATTATCTATTTCTTCTTATTATTTGTGTCTTATTTTATTATACAGATTCAGGCAATGTCTATTGTCAGGTAAGAACAAAAACATTACATGAATAAATTAACAGAAAGATGAGGTTGACTTCTACATAGTGTATGCTTGTTAAAAAAATCAGTATAGTTGCTAAAGCTGACCAAAAATTTCAATTTTGAGACAGGTAGTCAAAGCAAAGAGGAAAGAAAGCCTGCAGGCTACACAATTCATTGTAGTCATACAATAAAAATAAAACAAAAAGAACAAATAAAAAATGTGATCAGAAGAAGGACAACTTTTCCTAGAATTTAGAGCAGAAATAAAAGTTTCTTCTGTATTTTCAAAAGGGAGCACAATGTTACATATGGACAATGTCATCGATAACATTCGTAAAAGAAAACAGTACAAATTTGATCAATGCATATCTATGAGATAATACAAGGTCAATTCAATTATGACCATTCTATTACAAACGGGGAAAAAAGTTCTCTCCTGGTCGAGCTTGGTCTGAGAATACAACACATAATAGCTAAAGCCTTAGGTTTTCAACTTTTTTGCCTTAGAATCTTTTATTCAAATAAGAGTTTTACATGAAAATCATATACACAACATAGAAGAAAATGATGCTTTTCAGGTGGTAAGGAAACAGAAAGCCTAAAGCCCAGATGGGTCACCAGATAAGCCTCTCAGCCTCCCAATACACATATATAAATATACAAACATAAAAAAAGTAGTCTAAAAATCACTAATTTAAAATGATGAATAAATTGCATAACATGATGGATAAACTTCATTATTAACTCCATTATTTTTCTTCTCTCTTCTAAGGAAGCTTTTATTGGGGGGGTGGGGGGAACCTGGTCAGTCAAGAGCATTAAGTCATTGTCTCCTGCAAGAACCTGGAAGACAGAAACTCTGTTGCTAAATAAGGACAGGCCATGTGCGGTGCCAATAGTCACTAAGAAGGTAAGATTCAGAACTCCTCATGAAAATGAAGAAGCCTAACAAAACTAGCATTAACACTAAGTCTCAATGTTTCAAACTCACAAATTAGAACTAAAATTGTAGTGCTTCCTTCATGATCCTAAAGCTCATGTATATGAAAAAGGAAAACAGTATTGTGTCTTTTATTTGTATGTATCAATTACCACATAAATCCTGTCAAATAAATGAAGTCAAGAAGACCTAATAAATCCAGAAAAATTAACACTTGATTACTTGTTTACAGATGAGTAAATTATTTTAACAACTAGAAGACTGAGTTCTTGGAAAACAGTGGCCTCTTCCCAAAGCCAATAGCTCGTTGTTGTTGTTATGTGCCATCGAGTCGGACCCGACTCATAGAGATCCCTCCTTGGGTTTCCGAGGCAGTATCACTATGGAAGTAGATTGCCCAAGCTTCCTTCCGAGGAGTGGCTGGTGGGTTTGAACCACCAGCCTTCTGGTTAGCAGCCAAATGCTTTAAGCACTCCGCTACCAAGCTCCTAGCCAATAGCTTAGACTGCTGAAATGTTGTAATTCTATCCTAATGTAAACCAAGGAAAGAGAAAAGCAAAGGAGGTCTTGATTCTTCCTTATCTTTTTATGCTAAAATAAGTATACCAAGCCTCAATGTCATATGGCTTAAAACCTTCAAAGATGTTTAATGGTAATAATACAACATAAAAGAGAAAGCCAGAGTGCATTAAAAAGCTCACAATGTATGAAAAATATCTAGAATTAAATTTGAACCGAAATAACAACACATTCCTCATAGTCCTTTCAAATCTCAGACAGCACAAAAAGAAACTATCACATTTCTGATAAAATCTACAAATGTAGGCTATTCAGGGGAAGTAGAGAATATCCATAATGAGATCTGGTTATATACTTCAGAGGGGCCACAGAGGAACCATATTGCACATTATCTTCTTTATTGGATATAAATTAACTAACAGCTACAAGGAACACTGTCAGAAGGGTATGTTGTTGTTATGTGCTGTCGAGTCGGCCCCGACTCATAGCGACCCCTCCTTGGGTTTCCGAGGCAGTATCACTACAGAAGTAGGATTGCCCAACCTTCCTTCCGAGGAGTGGCTGGTGGGTTTGAACCACCAGCCCTCTGGTTAGCAGGCAAGTGTCTTAGCCACTATGCTACCAGAGCTCCCGTCAGAAGGGTATAGGAGGGAGGAAATATGGTACTCATTAGATCAAAATAGAGAAAGTCTGTGAATTAAGTAAGCTGCTTAACTGAGAGCCGGAATTAGCAATTAAAAGCAGAATCTGCTCCCAATGCAAAAGATGTATCAATTTGGTGAAGAAGTTTTTGAGACAACAAATGGTCACTGATCCCTCCTCATACTAATCTTCAACAAACAGATGAAACTGTCCCAGCGTTAAAGTAAAACCAGAAGGAATGGCAGAGGACATGTACAAAGATACTGCTGAAGAATGAGGAATTTAAAAAAGGCAGATGTGCATACATCATTGTGGTAGGCAGAATAATCTACCTTACCCTGCAAAATATGTTCACATCTTAAACCCTAAAACCTGTAAATATGTTATGTTACATGGGAAAAAAGGACTTTGCAGATGGAATTACATTAAGGATCTAGAAATGGACAGATTATCCTGGATTATTTAGATGAGCCCAATGTAGTCACAAGGTCCTTAAAAGGGAAAGAGGAAGGCAGGAGAGTCAGCATCAGAGAAAGAGATGTTATGATGAAAGGAAATCTGATGGAAGAAGAGCTTGGAGTGATGTAGAGCTATGAGCCAAGAAATATGGGCAGCCTGTAGAAAACGGAAAAGGCAAGGAAGCAGATTTTCTCCTAGCCTTCAGAAGGAACTCAGCCCTGCCAAGAACTTAATTTTGACCCAAAATCCGACCTCCAAAACTCTAAGACACATGTGCATTGTTTCAGTCCTCTAAACTTATGATTATCTGTTATAACAGTACTAAGAAATTACTACAATTATAAAGATAATGAAAGGAGAAAGTTAAAAGATAGAAATTTGGAAAGAAGGGGAAAAATAAAAATATTACAGTGACAAGAGCCATGGTAGAAGCTTGTTACATTCAAGAGGATATAATCAGGAGAGGCTTCTACTTCTTAACACTTAACACTAAAGGACAGAAGGGACAGTATCCAAAGTTCTGAAGGAATGAAAGGGTAATCTAAGGAGTACCATGCTGAGCCAAGATACCCTTCAACTATAATAGGGAAAGTAAGATATTCTTCAACACAAAAGAGCTCAGAGACAGTGCACCTATGAGGTGTTGAGAAACAACACCATGAGTTGTTCTGAAATCCAGCCAGACCAAATAGTAACAAAAATTAAGACTTTCAGGTTGTAGAAGCTGAAACTGAAATCTGTGCTAAATGTTAAAATCATTTAAATATAAGAATAAGGTTATAGCATGACAGGAGTTGGTTAAAAATATAAATATTACAAACTCTGTTCTATTATAATAAAACTAATAACAGCACAATTATCAAGAGGTGCAGCAGAGAGGGTAGGAGGGAAAAAAAAGAATTTTTTTAATGTATTTTTTAAAGGTAAATGATAGATACTACTTAAAATGTATTTTAAAATTTAATGGCCCTAACAGAAGGACTGGTGGCGCAGTGCCTAATGCATTTGACTGCTAACCAGAAGGCTGGAGGTTCAAACCCACTAGTCACTCTGCTAAAGGAAGACTATTTCCATAAATATTTACCATCTTGGAAACCCATTGGGGGTCGCTATGAGTTGGAATCCACTCGATGGCAGTGGGTTTTGGTAACAGAAGAACTAGATGGTGCTCAGCTACCACTTTCCACTGCTCTGAAAGGGATCACAATAAGAGGTCCCAGATAGAAGGGGAGAAAAATGTAAAGCAAAACTCAAAATCATAAAAAAGACCAGACTTACTGGTCTGATGAAGAATGGTGAAAACCCTGACACTATGGTTCTTCAGAACATAAGCTGCAAAATGAACTCAATTCTTGTGGCTCAACTTTCAGCCAAATGATGTTATTGTTGTTATGCGCTGTCGAGTCGGACCCAACTCATAGCGAGTCCTCCTTGGGTTTCCGAGGCGATATCACTACGGAAGTAGATTACCCCATCTTCCGTCCGAGGAGTGGCTGGCTGGTGGGTTTGAACCACCAGCCTTCTGGTTAGCAGTCAAGTGCCTTAGGCACTACACTACCAGAGCTCCTAATGATAGACAGGCCTAAAACATGAACAATAATACCAGGGAGAAATGTACTTAGAACAATCAATCATATGAGATCAAAAGGGCAGAATTTGCCCAAGGATAAAGCTAAGAAGTCAGGAAAAGATTGGGGGTGGGGGGGATTAATGGCCCTAATGTAGAAATGGCTTATATAATCTTTTTTTTTTTAATTTAGAAATATCATCTCCCCAAGAAAGATTTATTTGAATTTCAGTAATTTTTTCTGTTCAATTTCAATGTAATCTTCTATTAATATCAGATATGTTGACTGTAGTTATGTTTTGTGAAAGCAGTGATTCTATTCCTGAGAAAGAATTTTCATCTATTGCTCTAGCCAGACAGTAATAACATACATCAACAGAGACACTAGATGACATAAGAGTATGTTATGCAAATGTTAACAATGCTTATTTGTGGAAGGACAGCTATTTAGGAAATTTTTCATTTTTCTTCATTATATTTATCTTTATTGTTTAAATTTAAAAAATAAATATAAACTAATTTCTCAGATCCTCCCTTTCAGCCGGATTAATTAACTAATATGGGTTTAAAGGGTTTTTACACTAGGATCTAAAACTAAGAAGCTGTGGCATCAGAATTGTATTTTTGCAAGCAGGTGGAAAAATATTTTGGAGTATCAGTAGGTTGTCACATAATCCACCTATATACCATTGATCATTCAGGTTATTTTCTTAGTAAATACAAAGATTTAAAGAATTGACTTAAAAAGTTAAAGCATGGGATAAATATTTGATTTGGGTTAATTTAAAGATGAATCTGCACACCTGAGCTGAATATTCTACAACGCCTTACAAATAAAATTTACATCAAATCACTAGAATTAGCACAAGGCTGGATAATGTTTGTATAACTATCACTTTAAAATTAAAACTTGGTTACTTTTGGTTTTATGCCATGGAAATAAAAAATTTATATATGCTAAGAAAATAAAATTTAAGATTAAATTCTTACCTGGTTGAAAAATTGACAGACTTCCATCAATATGACCAAACACAACTTTCCCTTTTTTTTGAGTATTCCATCTAAATATACAGATATCAGACAAGAAGCTATGAGCATCTTTGTGCACAGTCACTCCACTCTCTGGTCCTGAGATGGTCCAAATTGATAGTGGACCTCTGTGGGAAACAAATGCCACAGCACTGTCTGCGTTCCAGCACCAGCTAAGAAAAGCAGGCATTCCTGGAATAAATGAAACATAGATACATCATAATGGTATATGACTATATACTATTAAATATTATTTGTATTGTACACTCTTAAAATACATGAATACATTGGTTTTTTAAAAAAAATAAGTGCTTCTTTCACTTGGAAATGGGATTTATAAAGCAATTCCAAAGACTATGGTGAACATGTGTAGGGTACTTCCATGATAAAAAGAAAAGTACCCTAGGTAGGTCCAAATACTACAAATATACTTTTAATTGATGTTTTAATTGATTATATACTTTCATAAACACAACCCACTGCCATCAAGTTGCCTCCCATATTTCCAAGGCTATAAATCTTTATAGAAGCAGATTGCATCATCTTTCTCCTGCAGAGCAGCTGGTGGATTCAAACCACCCACTCTTTAGTTAGCAGCCCAAAGCCACCAGAGAGCCTAACAGTCAAATAAATTTACAAAGGTCTTACTTCAGGAGACTATATACAATTATATATAATTAGTACATACTCATTGACTACTTGTATATTAGGCCTGCTTTAGGCACTCAATGTATACATGGTAGTACAGGATAAATTTCTGCTTTAAAGCACTTAAAATATAAATTGGGGAGATAAGGGTTAGATGTATGAAAAATTAAATGCTCCTGTAAAATTTTCATAACAAAATTAATCCACAATCTATATTTTATCAAGAATTTAGATTAAAATCTTAACTTGGCCTCAGATGAACTAAGTAAATCATCTTATCTCTCTAAATCTACATTTCCTCCATTAGAAAATGGAGACAATAAGTAGCTGAAGTACCCATGACACCTGAATATTAAGTTAAAAAAAATATACATAAAAGAGCTTTTTCAATTATAAAACAATGCAATTTCTAGCTATAATTGTGATCAAATAAATCATATATAAAATAAATGTTATGACAAATTTATGATTCAAAAGAGATGACTGAATACACCAAACAATGGCACATTAACTGACCACATCAGTATCATCAACCTAAATAGGAGATATTAGAACATGCAAAGGTCCAGGAATCTATTTTTAATAACCTTCTCCAAATGATTTTCATGTATTAAAAAACTGAATTTAACTTATATACCTTCAATGACAGGTAGAGTTTAAATATGTGGGATAAATAGTATTTCCCAGGTGAAAAAATTACATGAACAAAGACACAGAGCTACAAGTTTTTCATTGGCAGTAAGTTCAATGTGTGCCACAAGCCTACACGCTCCCAAAGATAGAAACTGGAAGCCTAACACCTAGTTGAGAGCCTGACATATAATGGGCACTTCATAAATATTTAATGGATAGATGAATAAGTGAGTGAATACATGAATAAGGTCAAAGAAAAAGCTAATATGGTTTTACTATACATTAACAGATGTAGAATTTCAAAGGCACCAATGCTTCTTTGGACTTCCTTATTCATTACTCAGTTTTGCCATGCATATGAGATGAATGAAAATACCATGCATTGGGTAAGATGCAACTTAGTCTCAAGATGACATTTTTGTTTTTAACAAAAAAAAGCCTTTTGCAGCAAACATACCCACTGCAATATGTCATCTTATTTCTTTTTTGTGTGTGATTTGGGTGATGATTTACAGAGCAAGTTCACCTTCCATACAGCAGTTCACATGTACTTTGTCTCATGTCATTGACCACAGTTTACCACAATGTAACAGCTCCCTTCCCACTTCCTCCCCATTAGTTACCTCTTCCCAGTGTCCATCCCTCCATACATTTCTGTCCCGTGAGTTGTCTCCCTGTGCATAAGCAGCCCTTCTTTCTCCCATGATTGTTCGCTCCAAAAAGTATATCTACTTAAGGTAAATGTTCAACTCATATGCCTGTATTTTGCTTGGCTGGAAACCACAGGTGTGGGTTCAATTCCAGACCTGAAGGGGAGCTAGGGGCCATAGTCTCAGTGGTTCCACCAGGCTCTATTGGACCAGCAAAC